>NC_143007.1:3509602-3815803 GCF_061535395.1 Colias eurytheme | reverse complement strand
GCAAATTCCACTCAATTTCGTAAAAAAATACAGACAATAATTTATTTCATTTTTTTTATAATACGCATTATTTTGCATATCAACATTTATTATGTTAAAATTGACTTATTTTAGGCAACATAGCTCATAATATAGTATTCGTAAAATCTTTTATTTTTTTTATATTTCTACATGAGTGGCACGTCAAAATGTGGCTAATTTTATCTTTAGTTCTCTTTTTCACTCACGATAGATGAATCATGCCATTTCACTTTGACGACTAAACAGTGTGTGCTTGTATTGTTTTAGAAGATCGAATGTAGTGTTGGTAACTTATCTACACCCTTTTCTTATGATATCATACTGGAATAAATATTGCTTTAAGTCATTATGGTCCTCGCGTTATAGTAATATATTTTAAAAATTAAAAGCTATATATCTGCATGAAAAACTAAAAAACCCTTCCTCTTTTCCAGATTGATGGCGTCTACCATCGTCAAAAAGCACAGACTGAAGACCGCTTGACAACCGAAACATGTTCCCTTCACCGTCCAACCAAGATTGTCGTGTCGAGCTTAGCGATAGGGGGGACGACAGCTTTAATTAGACGTTCATAGTTGCCTTCAATTAGGTCCAATCTCTTTGTAAATAGTGATTATTTCGGTAGTGAACCTTTTTTTCGGTGAGGTGAGTTGATCTTGCTTGTTCTGAGTAGTTAGATGATATGTGTGCCGATTAAGAGTAGATTGCTAGAGATACATATAGACGGACATATAGTTTTTCACTAGTAAAACTAATCTGGTCGGCAACCACCCATAACCCATGTTATGGTCATCTATGGGCGACGCAATTTGCTTAGCACCAAGCAGTGCGTCTGCTCGTTTGCCTCCCTACTCCATAAAAAGGATCAATTTCTTGGACAATAAACGTAGTATAAATGCAATAAAAGTGGTGGTGTAGGGACCATATTAACATCTCTGATGGTTTTGTTTACTTTAACAATTTGACTTTTGATGCTGCATAAATATATTTGGCAAAATAATGCCCTGGATATTGATTGCCATATTTTCTGGAAGCAGTAATACCAAAATTAGTAGCATAATGCTAATAATATGCTATTAGAGATAAGTGAGGGTAGTGTGCTAAATATAACACGTTCCAGTGACCCCTTTTGGAATAAGGGCAGAGTGCAGATTTATTTTTACATTGCAGATCGATTTGAAATAATTTATTCATATTGTAAATGCAATATAGTGGCTCATTTCATAAATATGCTATTTGTAGATTGCAGTATAGACTTCTCTTTTTCAGTGAAATATTGTTATAATGGAGACTACAGAAGTGGAAAAGAACTGTTCCAGTGAAGATGCACAGCTCACTAGAAATAGGGTAAGTTTATAATAATATATTTTTAAGTGAAACTTCTTTAGGCGCGTTGATAGTAAAATTTCAAGGTCTCGTCATGGCAATAACGTCGAGTCGTGGAGTAAGACGATGATTTTGGTATCTTTGAATCATGCAAAGAAGTTTCACTTCTGACACGTGTGCTCGGCACACACGCTGTTATTTTATATGAACTTTTATCAAAAATATGTATGGTTTTGCTTCTTGGTCGTCATTTATTAAGATTCCTTTATGACTTATGGCACAGTTAACAGTATTCTTATTGAACTGAATCAACTAAATAATATCTTTATTCAGAAAAAAACAGAAGCAAGGAATTTTGAAAAGTAGCAGTGTCAAAACAAAAGATTCGTTATACTACTTATAGCTAAGATGGATTTAAATGATTTTTGGTTTATTCGAATAAACGACTCCATTTAGATAAGATTTCAACAATTATTACTGTTCAAACATGACAAATTTAAATTCCAGAGTTTCAAATCGAAACAGCTCGTGCGCAGCCAAGCTATACGCGAAGCCACGTCACCCCCGCGCACGGTCTCCCCCTACCCGCCTAGTCCGGAGGCGGAGGGGGAGACCAGCACGAGATGCGTCACGAGCGTAATGTGTGATGAAGGGAAGCTGCCTGTGCAGATACAGGTGGGTTTAATAACGTGACACATTCGTTTACATCGATTTTTAACACGATTAATTTCACCTGTATGTTCGTCTGTAATCGACTCCTTTAGACTTGATACCTGCTTGAAATTTCCACCGATTAATTATATATGCTTGAAGAAGATTTCAACAATAACTTGCACCTGCTCGAAAATTTCAACAATTACTTACACTAGTCGAAAATTTCAACAATTACTTACACCTGCTCGAAGATTTCAACAATTACGTATACCTGTTCGAAAATTTCAACAATTACGTATACCTGTTCGAAAATTTCAACAATTACTTGTACCTATTCGAAAATTTCAACAATTACTTATAACTGTTCGAAAATTTCAACAATTACGTATACCTGTTCGAAAATTTCAACAATTACTTGTACCTATTCGAAAATTTCAACAATTACTTATAACTGTTCGAAAATTTCAACAATTACTTATACCTGTTCGATAATTTCAACAATTACTTATACCTACTCGAAAATTTCAAGAATAACTTACACCTGCTCGAAAATTACATCAAGTACTTACAACAGCTCGAAGTTTCCATTATTATTTACACCTGCTCGATTTTCAACATTTCTCAAAAATTTCAACAATTGCTTAATTACACCTGCTCGAAAATTTCAACAATCTACTAGGTATATAAAAATATGTCGGGTTTTCCTTCCTGACGCTATAACTCCAGAACGCACGAACCGATCTCCAAGGTTTTGCATTCGTTGGAAAGGTCTCGGGCTCCGTGATGTTTACAGCAAAGAAAAGGTGTCTTTGGTGGTGAAACGGAGTTCGCCGGGTTTGCTAGTTATCTATAGTTTCGAAGTTTCCACTTCTTCGTACTTGCAGATAACATCAGGCGGTTGGGAGGTGGACGCTTACACTGAGCAGCGCTTACGCACGCGTCGCTGGCTCGGGCAGCGGCCGCACTCGGACTCGTCGCGCGACTTTCTGTCGTACAACCCGCGCGTTATGTGCGTGTGTGGCAAATGCGCTTGTCCGCACTGCAGGTGAGTCGTTAAATAGAGTATAAATCAAATCAAATCTGTTTATTTGCTCGTATAATATGGTCATACAAAGGTGTTAATATACAATATTTATATCACATATATACTGCCATTGTAAATGGCGTGCAAAAATTTTTTGAAAGTACAAATTAAATTATCAATGATATAGGAACACATTAATACATTCAATCAATAAAAAAAGACAATAAATTACAAAATACATACAAAATTACAATTAAATTATGTTAAAATTCATACTTTAATGTCAGATCAGTATAGGCAGATTAACGTAACCTGGCGCGTTCACAGTACTCACACATATGCAATTTCAATATACAGTATATAGTTTGATAATCTGTCATATGATGATGGCAGGATTGTTAAAAATTAAATAAAATTTATTTATTTATTAGTCCTTTTGATGATTTAATTACGATATATGCTCTGTTTAAGTAGTTTTTTTTTTGTATAATTACTATACAATGGATCGATTCCTTTGTACCTAAATAATGTGAGTAAAATTATAAATATGAGTTGTGAACACGATAAAAAAACACAAACAAAATGAATGCTATTGTTTATTTTGATTTTTAATTAAAATATACCTATGTTTTAGCTCCGTCACGCTGGAACCCGCTTTAAAAAAAACCTTACTTTTTTTCAGCCTATTTTACCTACAAACGATGCTAATAAATGTAGTATAGGTCAATTTTTTGTAGTCTTATTAGTTACTTAGAAAACATCATTGATATCGTTCGAAGTAAAAAATATAAATAATAGCGTGTTGATTAGTTTTGGAATGGGTTCCAAATTGATTGTAGTTTATTGTAGTGGCAAGAAAATTCTTTATTTGCGTTGTTTTATCTCAAATTATTGCAAGAAGGTCACAATAACAAGATTTTAAAAAATAAATAACACTTGTTCAAAAACTACAAACGATGCCAATAAATGTAGTATAGGTCAATTTTTTGTAGTCTTATTAGTTACTTAGAAAACATCATTGATATCGTTCGAAGTAAAAAATATAAATAATAGCGTGTTGATTAGTTTTGGAATGGGTTCCAAATTGATTGTAGTTTATTGTAGTGGCAAGAAAATTCTTTATTTGCGTTGTTTTATCTCAAATTATTGCAAGAAGGTCACAATAACAAGATTTTAAAAAATAAATAACACTTGTTCAAAAACTACAAACGATGCCAATAAATGTAGTATAGGTCAATTTTTTGTAGTCTTATTAGTTACTTAGAAAACATCATTGATATCGTTCGAAGTAAAAAATATAAATAATAGCGTGTTGATTAGTTTTGGAATGGGTTCCAAATTGATTGTAGTTTATTGTAGTGGCAAGAAAATTCTTTATTTGCGTTGTTTTATCTCAAATTATTGCAAGAAGGTCACAATAACAAGATTTTAAAAAACTACAAACGATGCCAATAAATGTAGTATAGGTCAATTTTTTGTAGTCTTATTAGTTACTTAGAAAACATCATTGATATCGTTCGAAGTAAAAAATATAAATAATAGCGTGTTGATTAGTTTTGGAATGGGTTCCAAATTGATTGTAGTTTATTGTAGTGGCAAGAAAATTCTTTATTTGCGTTGTTTTATCTCAAATTATTGCAAGAAGGTCACAATAACGAGATTTTAAAAAATAAATAACACTTGTTCAAAAACTACAAACGATTTTATTATTAGTTGAAATTATAAAAAAATAACAAATAGTAGTACTAAGTTATATCACATATCACTCTTGTAATTGCATATAAATATTTATGATTATTTTATTACATAAAATAGCATATGTATTGTTTTTTTCTTCATTAAATCTTTTTTAGACACTACTTTTTTCTTAGAGCTGCTGGAGATTCCGTCATGAAGTTCCCATTTATTGTTGCTTCTACGTAAGTAAGGTCGGTAATGACCAGTCTCATTGATATACAGGGTGTCCAGCAGCAGATTTCAATGTTTGAACGCTTCTAGTTTTAAAACGCGACGTGCGAGGGGGACGCGGGGGGTGTCATTCAGCGCGTGAGTTCTGCGGATTTTTTAGTCGCCATGGAGCAGTGGAGCGGAGAGCATCGCGCTTATGCTATTGAGGCATACTTTTCGGGTGATTTCGCTGGCAAAAACACGCCGTCGGTTTAATAACCATTATCAAATTCAACGTTTAAGAGATGGACCTTCGATAAATTTGATACAGTCGTGGCTAGCAAGGTTTAGGGCTACAGGTTCAGTCATTAATAACCCTAGGCCGGGACCAGCACCATCAGTATCCACGATAGAAAAATTAAACTTGTTATGAATTCTGTAATTGAAAATCCTCGTTTATCACTTCGCACACGTTCGTCGATATTGGGAATTCCTAAATCGTTTTTCAGGTCATTATGTGAAAAAAGGTTAAGCTCCATCCATACTAAATTCAGATTATTCAAGATTTGCTACGGCTCATACTGCTAATGTGTCAATGAATTCAGTGCGGCAGTTATTTCCTGAAAAGCACATATCCCGAAACGGCACCATCCCGTGGCCACCCAGGTCACCAGACCTAAGTCCATGTGACTTTTTCTTGTAGGGCTATCTAAAAACTGTGGTTTACCAATCAAATCCAACAACCATAAGACAACTGAAGGAAAATATCCGGGCTGAAATAAACAGAATTCCCAGTTCCCTTTGCAAACAAGTTTTTCTCGACATGCGGAATAGATTGAGGAGTGTGTGAGAGTAGAAGGGCGGCATTTGGAAAATGTAATTTTCAGGAGATAAAATCCGCACTCGTCTTCTTTTGACTTTAATAAAAATATTTTGTTTAGAAATAATACTTCTTTTTTTACAAGCCCTCAAACATTGAAATCTGCCACTGGACACCCTGTATATATGCTCTATGGCACCAACTAAAATGTACGTATTATTTAACACTTCTAGCTCAGCAGGGATTTGTAATAACGAAGTGCCAGAATTCGGATCCCTTTTGAGTTTCGGATGGAATTTATCCATTATTTCATTTTAATTACTTTTGTCGTCTCAGCAGTTTCGGATTATTAAGTGACTTTGTAACATTGAACAGCAAACTACTGAACATTAAAGATATCCAACTCTTTTTTTTTTTTAACATATATCATGTGCAATTTAATGTACACTAAATTACGAAACTCCCACACGCATACACAAACACGCACGTGTGCGAAGATGTATGTATGAGCATGAATATTTTTTTTCTAAAACTACAAACGACACGAAATCCAAGGCTCATAATTGTTTTGAATATATTAACTTATTGAACACTAAATTTTTTGTTTTTTATTGCTTACAGGGGTTCAGCAGCCACTACAAACATATGAGTTTAGCTACAATCAACTACATTGTTTGTAGTTTTTGAACAAGTGTTATTTATATTTTAAAATCTCGTTATTGTGACCTCCTTGCAATAATTTGAGATGAAACAACGCAAATAAAAAATTTTCTTGCCACTACAATAAACTACAATCAATTTGGAACCCATTCCAAAACTAATCAACACGCTATTATTTATATTTTTTACTTCGAACGATATCAATGATGTTTTCTAAGTAACTAATAAGACTACAAAAAATTGACCTATACTACATTTATTGGCATCGTTTGTAGTTTTTGAACAAGTGTTATTTATTTTTTAAAATCTTGTTATTGTGACCTTCTTGCAATAATTTGAGATAAAACAACGCAAATAAAGAATTTTCTTGCCACTACAATAAACTACAATCAATTTGGAACCCATTCCAAAACTAATCAACACGCTATTATTTATATTTTTTACTTCGAACGATATCAATGATGTTTTCTAAGTAACTAATAAGACTACAAAAAATTGACCTATACTACATTTATTGGCATCGTTTGTAGTTTTTTAAAATCTTGTTATTGTGACCTTCTTGCAATAATTTGAGATAAAACAACGCAAATAAAGAATTTCTTGCCACTACAATAAACTACAATCAATTTGGAACCCATTCCAAAACTAATCAACACGCTATTATTTATATTTTTTACTTCGAACGATATCAATGATGTTTTCTAAGTAACTAATAGGACTACAAAAAATTGACCTATACTACATTTATTAGCATCGTTTGTAGGCAAAATAGGCTGAAAAAAAGTAAGGTTTTTTTTTAAAGCGGGTTCCAGCGTGACGGAGCTCTATGTTTTGTCTTCCAGGGGCAAAAGGAAACATATATGTGCGATGAAGCAAGACTCAGGCATCGTGTGTTCAGTGGACTGTCCGGAGTGTTCAGACTGTGAAAACATAGGTGAATAAAAATAAAAAACTTTTTCAGAAATTAAAAAAAACTTAAGTAATTATTAAACAACATGGTAAAGGGCAGCATTTTACAGCAAAAGCATATATCTTGAAATTTTATCAAAAATTAAATGTTAAATTCTTATAATAAATGATGAAATAATTGTATATTGAAACACAACTTGTGGATGCCGATATATAAACTTTATTTTATATGAAAAGTTTATATATATATAGCAAGCTACATTGTGCGTATACGACATTACACTACGAACCAAAGAGATAGGAGGAGGTCAAAGACAATTCGTTTTTACTATAGATAGTCTGTTGTATACACAGACTATACAACAGTTAAATATTACTAAAATACAGATTATAATATTTGTCTATTACAACAATATATATTTATGGTTTCAGGTACAAATGGCAAAACGGAGAGCGTTGATATCGATGAGAATAATATATTTTATTGTAGGTAAGATATATTTATTTCCTATAAAATTTTATGATCTACAGACTAACATTAATGTTAAAAAAATATTTTAAACGGATTGTTTTTTCATCATGCAATAAAACTTTATTTAAAATAATAATTTATTTTTCCTTTATGTTAACAGGTGCCCAGACCGAAAAGAAAAGCCAAAAAGTATATCTTTAAGTGGAAATGATACAGGTATATAAATATTATTGAAAATAATATTTGATCATTTATAGTATAGAAATATTGCTTTAAAGATAGATATTGTCACGTTAAAAAGTTGTCCGAAGCAAAACTCTGCCTACGTACATAACAGGCAGAGTTTTCTATTGTACGAAACAATGGACTATGACTTTGAACATCAAATACATTAGTAAATACTACACTAAATATCGCCATTTAATGAACGCACTAGTCATTCAATCAAATAGCAGATTCAACTAGATGACAGCGACATATACAGGGTGTCCCGCTATTGATATACTAAGCGCGAAGGGGGTTGTAGTTTTGCATACACTGATCACATTAAAAACAGTTAAACAACAAAATTAAGTAAAAAAAAATCCCATTTTTTTCTCCAAATCCATCTAAATTAGCTTCGCGCAGCCGGCATATACCGCTTCGCTAATGTGAGCAATTTGTCTATGAAAACATAATCTTAAACGATAGCTCACGTGCTGGTGGCAAAGTTTGGCGGGTTGTTTGTGAGGGGTGTACACATAGAGTTTTAAGAATTCATCTATTTGAAAAAAAATGCATTTTATAAGTATTGATTACGTACTCAGCGTATGCAAAACTATATACTCCTTTGAGCTTAGTATACCAAAGGTGGGACACCCTGTATAAGGTATGCCTTTTTATTTTTTTTTAAACTATATTTATTGTAATTCCAGATGAAAAAGCCGAGTTATCAGATCAAGAATTGGTCAATTTCATACGAGACACTTTAAATAAGAACCCAAAAGACAGGATCACGTTGTTAAAGATCGAGAGGGACCTGCATGCGCTCGTCAATGATGTTGGGTGAGCTATATTTATATTAATATACATCTTTTATATTATTTTTTATAGGTCTGAATTTTTTTTTACTACGGATTTGATATTCAGTTTTATAGCATTTAAATAATTAAGAAATAAATAAATAAATATTTCCAGCCAATTTTCACACACGGCACGATCTGATCCCATACTAAGCTTTCGCTTGTGTTATGGAAACCAGATGGCTGATAAATTTATAATAATAGAAAAAATCGATCATGAGGCTGGATTCGAACCCGCGTTCCATCGTTACAATATTGTAATAATATTTCAATATTGCTTGAAATTGTTGTTTAATCATCTGCAAGGCAAAGCGTCTTTCGCAAGTTCGAATCCTGTCTCGTGATCGAATTCAAAAAAATTGCTCATTTACCAACAAAATTAAACTTTAAATAATGTCCTAACCTTACGTTAATTACATTTTTACTCTATATTCCAGCCGCTGCATAGTCCGTTTCCCGGTGATGACGTCATACGGCCGCATGCTTGTCCATCGCTGTGCCGCGCTGTTCCATCTCGCCCATCACATAGACCACACGAACAAGAATTGTGTCATCGTGTCTAAAAGTGGTGAGAATTATTATTCATGCTACATTTCCAATTCTATATTACCCATGCTATATTTCCCGTGCCTCATTTCCCATGCTTCATTTCCAATTCTATATTTCCCGTGCTACAATTCCCATGCTTCATTTCCCATGCTACATTTCCCATGCTTTATTTCCCATGCTACATTTCCCATGCCACAATACCCATGCTTCATTTCCCATGCTACATTTCCAATTCTACATTTTCCATGCTATATTTCCCATGCTACATTTCCCATGCTTCATTTCCCATGCTACAATTACCGTGCCACATTTCCCATGCCACATTTCCCATGCCACATTTCCCTTGCTACATTTACAATTCTACAGTTTCCATGCTTCATTTCCCATGCTTCATTTCCCATGCTTCATTTCCCATGCTACATTTCCCATGCTTAATTTCCCATGCTACATTTCCCATGCCACAATACCCGTGCCACATTTTTAATGCTGCATTTCCCATGCCACATTTACCATGCTACATTTCCAATTCTATATTTCCCATGCTTCATTTCCCATGCTTCATTTCCCATGCTACATTTCCCATGCTTCATTTCCCATGCTACATTTCCCATGCTTCATTTCCCATGCTACATTTCCCATGCCACAATACCCGTGCCACATTTTTCATGCTGCATTTCCCATGCCACATTTACCATGCTACATTTCCAATTCTATATTTCCCATGCTTCATTTCCCTTGCCACATTTCCAATTCTACATTTCCCATGCTTCATTTCCCGTGCCACATTTCCCATGCTTCATTTCCCATGCTACATTTCCCATGCCCCAATTCCCATGCTTCATTTCCCATGCTACATTTCCCATGCTTCATTTCCCATGCTTCATTTCCCATGCTACATTTCCCATGCTACATTTCCCATGCCACAATATCCGTGCCACATTTTTCATGCTGCATTTCCCATGCCACATTTAGCATGCTACATTTCCAATTCTATCTGCTTCATTTCCCTTGCCACATTTCCAATTCTACATTTCCCATGCTACATTTCCCATGCCACAATACCCGTGCCACAATTTTTTCATGCTGCATTTCCCATGCCACATTTACCATGCTACATTTCCAATTCTATATTTCCCATGCTTCATTTCCCTTGCCACATTTCCAATTCTACATTTCCCATGCTTCATTTCCCATGCTTCATTTCCCATGCTACATTTCCCATGCCACAATATCCGTGCCACATTTTTCATGCTGCATTTCCCATGCCACATTTAGCATGCTACATTTCCAATTCTATCTGCTTCATTTCCCTTGCCACATTTCCAATTCTACATTTCCCATGCTACATTTCCCATGCCACAATACCCGTGCCACAATTTTTTCATGCTGCATTTCCCATGCCACATTTACCATGCTACATTTCCAATTCTATATTTCCCATGCTTCATTTCCCTTGCCACATTTCCAATTCTACATTTCCCATGCCACAATTCCCATGCTTCATTTCCCATGCTACACTTCCCATGCTACATTTCCAATTCTATATTTCCCATGCTTCATTTCCCATGTTTCATTTCCCATGCTACATTTCCCATGCTACATTTCCCATGCCAAAATACCCATGCTTCATTTCCCATGCTTCATTTCCCATGCTACATTCCCCATGCTTCATTTCCCATGCTTCATTTCCCATGCTACATTTCCAATTCTATATTTCCCATGCTTCATTTCCCTTGCCACATTTCCAATTCTATATTTCCCATGCTTCATTTCCCTTGCCACATTTCCAATTCTACATTTCCCATGCTTCATTTCCCGTGCCACATTTCTCATGCTTCATATCCCATGCTACATTTCCCATGCCACAATTCCCATGCTTCATTTCCCATGCTACATTTCCCATGCTTCATTTCCCATGCTTCATTTCCCATGCTACATTTCCCATGCTACATTTCCCATGCCACAATATCCGTGCCACATTTTTCATGCTGCATTTCCCATGCCACATTTAGCATGCTACATTTCCAATTCTACATTTCCCGTGCCACATTTCTCATGCTTCATTTCCCATGCTACATTTCCCATGCTTCAATTCCCATGCTACATTTCCCATGCTTCATTTCCCATGCCACAATACCCGTGCCTCATTTCCCATGCTACATTTCCCATGCTACATTTCCCATGCTATATTTCCCATGCCACAATACCCATGCTTCATTTCCCATGCTACATTTCCCATGCTTCATTTCCCATGCTACATTTCCCATGCTTCATTTCCTATGCTACATTTCCCATGCTTCATTTCCCATGCTACATTTCCAATGCCACAATACCCATGCTTCATTTCCCATGCTTCATTTCCCATGCTAAATTTCCCATGCTTCATTTCCCTTGCCACATTTCCCATGCTTCATTTCCCATGCTACATTTCCAATTCTATATTTCCCATGCTTCATTTCCCTTGCCACATTTCCAATTCTACATTCCCCATGCTTCATTTCCCGTGCCACATTTCTCATGCTTCATTCCCCATGCTTCATTTCCCATGCTACATTTCCCATGCTTCATTTCCCATGCGTCATTTCCCATGCTTCGTTTCCCATGCTACATTTCCAATTCTATATTTCCCATGCTTCATTTCCCTTGCCACATTTCCAATTCTACATTTCCCATGCTTCATTTCCCGTGCCACATTTCTCATGCTTCATTTCCCATGCTACATTTCCCATGCCACAATACCCGTGCCACATTTTTCATGCTGCATTTCCCATGCCACATTTTCCGTGCTACATTTCCAATTCTATATTTCCCATGCTTCATTTCCCATGCTACATTTACAATTCTATATTTCCTATGCTTCATTTCCCTTGCCACATTTCCAATTCTACATTTCCCATGCTTCATTTACCGTGCCACTTTTCTCATGCTTCATTTCCCTTGCTACATCTCCCATGCCACAATTCCCATGCTTCATTTCCCATGCTACATTTCCCATGCTTCATTTCCCATGCTACATTTCCCATGCCACAATGCTTCATTTCCCATGCTACATTCTATATCCTGCGGCACCCATGCCACATTTCTCATACCACATACGCTACACCTTATGAAACATTATTATTAGTTATTACCTATACACTGTCCCGGTTTGACTCGCGATAAAAATAAACATTACTTATTATTCTTTTGTCATATTATGTAAAATATCATTTTGAATAATGCTAATATAATTAAAAATATTACTCATAATATGCAAAGACATCCTTTACATACTTTATTTACTAATTAAATATACACATTTAATTATATATTTATATTTCAGGCACAAGTGGAGGCAGGATACCATGCACCAGTTTCAAGCAGTGGTGCACTAGAGCCTTCCCGAAATCACCGCCTAGGAGACATGATGATACTCTTGCTAAGTGAGATATTTGCTTATTTATATATTTTAACTAGCGGTCCGCCCCGGCTTCGACCGTGGTACCTACATGTTTAAACTAACCTATCTCTCAAGTTGGATCGAACTGCACATGGTGTGCGAATTTTATTATAATCGGTTAAGTGGTTTAGGAGTCCATTGAGGACAAACATTGTGACACGAGATTTATAATTTATATATATTGAGATGTAAATTGAAATCCAAGAATAAAATAAGGGCACATCATCTGTGTTCACCTGGTTAATACAATAAGTAATGTCGTGTAAATGCAGATATGTAACTTTGGTATGTAAAGTTGGCATGAATCCCCATGAGTTTAAGCTATATTGATAAAAATTGGTTTACACACTGCAAAGAGGTTTAGCTAGATGTTAATAATTACATTATTCAATGATTGCTTGAATGATAAAGATGAGCGTGTTCTATTCTAGTGGAATTTCGTGTGACAATAAAGATAGATAGATAGATAATTCTTTATTGCACACACACACACAAGATTTACAAAAAACACAGAAAAAGACAAATAGATGCAAGTATGTACAAATGGCGGCCTTATCGCTAGGCAACTAAACTAAAACATATTTAACGTGCATTAATATTATTGTTTATATTTCAGGTCGATATTAAAACGCTGCGGCGCCGGTGCGTTAGAAGCGGGTGGTAGTGGTGTAGACGCGCCGCGTAGCAAGTCGCTCGAACAACGTGAACGGGACTACGAGCGTGTGCGACGAAGGATATTTAGCTCGGTAACATAGCAAATAGTGTGTAGCTCTACGCCGTAGTGGTGACCGTAGCCGGTATAATACGCCTTTGCGGCATAACGTCAAGCGTAGCCGATACTGTGTAATTCTACGCCGTAGTATGTACAGTGTAGCCGATAAATCGCATCGACTTCGCCGTAATGCATAGCTTGCATATAAAGTTGGTAGAACAGTATCCGCAACGAGAATGTGCGGTAGCGGATATTCATCTCGGTAATGTTGCCGATTATGGTGTTTGAGGCTTAATTTATATTAAAACACAATGATGATACAACAATTCCTTTATTCACGACAGCAAACTTTAATTTCTGAAATTTACTACACCTTATTGTGTAGCTCTACACCATAGTAAATCGTGTAGCCTTTACAATGTCGATCTACGCGAAATGTCAAACGTAGCCGATATTGTGTATCTCTACGCCGTAGTGTAGCACGTAGCCGATACATCGCATGGACTACATCGTAGCGCGTAGCGTAGCCTTCAACTTGTAGTCTTTCAAGAAACATAGTTTACTCTCTCGCTGCCCACAGCTGTAGTAATCGTAACGTTTATAAGTAAACAAATCATCATTATTAAATGTTCAATTGGCGTGGGTAGAACGTTGTAGCAGCCTACGGCGTAGTAGTCCTCGCATAATTATAAGCTTCCATTTCATTAATGAACTCAATTTATATAGATTACCTTGAGATAGGTGATAAATAAATCATTCTTAAAGCCATAATACGAGAATATTACATTTTTTGCATTTAAAAATTGAATGCAATTTGTATTAAGAAAATATACTTTGTATTTTTTTAAATAAGTTTTGTGACACACATCACTAAAAAATAAAACAAAATTGTGGAACATAATCATTATATATTTTTCTTGTAGGACAACTGCACACAGGATGAAAACCAATGGCCTTGGTTATCGACCGGTCCCGTTAAATTACTCACTCCTGACGGTGGACGAAATAAACTTGCAAAGGTATAGTTATTTTTAATGATTACCAATTTCAATTAAAAAGCATGTTTGTTTAATAATATGACCTGAGAATTTCTTCGTTTTTGGTATCGTCAGAGAATTTGCAAAAAAATGCTCTATGCTTTTTTTAATAAGACTACTTTTATAGTGTACATTCACTTCAATGTTTCACAAAGTAGAGAGTTTAGACTTTAGACAGTCAATAGTAAATGCGGGGGTGAACTTTTATATAATACAAATAAAACATTTAACATAATATACGGATATTATACATTTTACGTTAACATAAGTTAGTTATAATAATAATACGGGCATTTCTCCGCAACTCGACGTCAAGCGCCTATTTTGCGTGAGAGAGGGAGGTGGGGGAAACCAGCTAAAATTGAAACCACCCGAGCTCCTCCATGAAGCCAAGCAGCTTGTGAGGGCTGCCAAAGGCTTCGGGGAGGGACCCGGGAGACCCCAGGTGTCTTGCCCTGTACTCCGCAACCCCCTTACATTCCATGATGACGTGGGCTGCCGTTTCCTCGGTCTCCATGCATGCTCTGCATAGCGGACTGTCTGTGATCCCTAGATTGAAGAGATGTTTGTTAAAGGGGCCGTGCCCTGTGAGGGTCCCTGTTATTACGCGTAGTTGCACTCTACGTAGGTTGAGAAGCCGACGTGCAAGTCTCGAGTCAATGTCCGGTAGGGCTTCTCTGGCTTGCTTGCAATCAGATCTGCATGACCATTCCGCTCTCTGAGCAGTGCTAGTGAGCTGGGTAATCATCATCCGGGTCCAGCTAGCAGGTAGCGGTATAATGGGAAAAGGTCCCATGACCGGTGTTTCAGATGCCCTTCTGGCTAGTATATCAGCAGCATCGTTTCCACGTGAGCTACTGTGTCCTTTTATCCATTGTAATACTAGGGAATTTCCCAGGTCACATACCTTAGTGAGGGCTAAGTGACACTCAAGGGTCAACCCTGAAGTGAATTCATGGCTTTTGATTGCCATGAGTGCTGCTTTACTATCCGATAAGATCCGAATCGAATAGTTTGTTACATTTCTTTTAATTATGGCCGAAGCTGCAAGTAGAAGTCCTAGGCATTCAGCCTGAAAGACTGTATTATGGGGTCCCAAGGGGTGCGAGATGTTAATGTTTAGGTCCTCAGAGAAGACCCCAGCACCCGTGCCATTTCCAGTCTTAGACCCGTCCGTGAAGATTAGTAGGTCTTCAACGCTGTTGTGTTCTGACGTGTATTCACGTAGCTGTATCTTATATTTCTTGTCAAAGATGAATTGTTTTGGGATCTTATCACTTATGGCAAGGAGTGAGGACTCCTTCTCAGCTGCCATAGTTAAGATCTTACTGTGTGCTGTAGGCACCATTCTCCATAGGTTTTGTGTCTTTAACCTTACAGCTGTCGCTAGAGCTTCTTGTCTTACAAAAAGATGTAGGGGTGGCAGGTCGAGCATTGCCTCAATCGCAGCAGTCGGTGTTGTGCTCATGCTGCCAGTGATTGCCAGACAGGCGAGTCTTTGAAATCTCTGCAGTTTGCTTATAGCCGCCGATTGTTGTGTCTTTGGCCACCAAACCACAGAGCCGTAAGTTAGCATTGGTCTTATGACAGTTTTGTAGAGCCACATTGTGACTTTCGGGGAGAGCCCCCATCTATTACCAATCATTTTGTGGCACTGCCAGAAAGAAATGCTTGTTTTTTCGATCTTATTCTCAAGGTGTTTGTTCCAGTTGAGTTTATCGTCTAAGGTAATCCCGAGGTACTTAACCTCTTTCGATAACTGAAGTACGGAGCCAAATAGCTTTGGTAGCTGGTAGCTTCCTAGAAGGCGTCGGTTAGTGAATAGAACAAGTTCCGTCTTGCGCGGGTTCACTGAAAGGTCATATTTGTTGCACCAGCGCTCAACTATTGATAGAGCTCTCTGTGTAATTTCACAGACAACACTCGTGAACTTACCAGAGATAAGTATTACTAGGTCATCTGCATATCCAATGGTATGGAATTTGTTTTTGTTTAGTGTGCTGATCAAGTCGTTCACAACTAGGTTCCACAGGAGCGGTGAGAGAACTCCCCCTTGTGGGCAGCCTCTGGTGACCAGCACTTTCTTTGTTTTATCCTTGCTAAGTTGTATCTCTCTACTGCCTAGCATGTTTATAATCCATGAGACTACTGTGGGGTTAACCTCATGCTGTGATAGGGCATTTTGTATACTTGAGTAGTGTGTCTTATCGAAAGCTCCCTCAATGTCTACGAAAGTGCCCAAGCACATTGATTTTTCTTGTAGGGCTTCTTCTATTTTGGACACTACACAGTGTAAGGCCGAATCGGTAGATTTACCGTGGCTGTAAGCATGTTGGTTCCGATGTAATGGAATACGCACGAGGGCAGTATCCCTAATGTGTCTGTCACAGAGCCGTTCTAATGTTTTGAGTAAAAAGGATGTGAGGCTGATAGGTCTGTGGGCCTTCGCATCCGTGTAGTCTGTTTTCCCTGGTTTAGGAATGAAAATAACATCAACAGTCCTCCAGCTGGTCGGTATATAGCCGTGAGCGAGGCTGGATGTCAGAATGGCAGATAGGTGAGACGTGAGTATCGGCCCCCCCCATTGTAGTAAAGCCGGGTATATACCATCTGGACCAGGTGCCTTGTATGCTTGAAAGCTGTCGATTGCCCATTGTACTTTTTCCTTACTGACTATGAGCTCAGCAGTACTCCAGTTTTCCTCACATGGTGTGTGGGTTGCTGTGTCTTTCCTTTCATGTCGTTGTATGAATTTGCAGCCGGGGAAGTGTGTCTGCATCAGAACAGCTTCCGTCTCAGCTGGTGTTTTTGTAAGAGTGTTGTCGCATTTTTTGATCGATCCCAGCTTGGACGTATTGCAGCAGGAGATGACTTTGCGCACTCTGTTTGCTTGATTACAGGATTCAATGCCATCACAGAATTTCTTCCATCCTGCACTGCTTCTGAATCTTATTTGTCTTTTGTATTCAGCTTTGTTTACTTTGTAAGTGTTCCAATCGTGGTCGCAGTTAGTGTTCATTGCACGGTTCAGTGATCTTCTGACCAATTGTCTTTGTTTGGCAAGTTCCGGTCCCCACCAGGATTGCTGTTTGGCACCTGTTGCTTTCGTTACCCGCAGTGGGCAGGCAGTGTTATAGCTGGAAATAATATTTGTAGTTAGTTGCTCTGCCAGACGTTCTAAATCCTGTATAAGCATTATTCTGTCTGGAAAGCATGAATTCGCGAGGAGGTTTTCAAGATGGGCCCGATAGAGTGTCCTATCAGTTTTCCTGGGATTCCTTGTAGGAATGGGTGTAATAGTGTTAACCTGTAGGTTAAAACGTAGCCACCTGTGATCGGAGCAAGAAGCCTCCTTTGACACGTGCCAGTTGTTAATGCTCTCTATGATGCCAGGGGTCGCCAGTGTGAGATCAATGATAGTTCTACATCGGCGAGTAACGAAGGTTGGTTCAGCACCTGTATTTACTAAATTAAGACTAGTTGTAAATAAGTATTCAACAAGGTCTCTGCCTCTGTTGTTACCTGTAGGCATCCCCCATAGGGGGTGGTGTGCATTGCAGTCTGTACCAGCGATAAGCTCCAGACCCTCTCCCGCGCAGTACTCCACCAGCCTGGCAAATTCTCGCGGTGGTGGGTCTTCGTCTGCCGGCATGTACGTCGAGGCGATCACAATGTTGGGCCTGTAGTTGTTATCCCCTAGTAGTAGGATGGCGCATACATCCCTAGAACAGAATTCTGTTAGTGGATGCACTTGTAGATTATTAGAGACATAAATACAGGATCTGGGTTTATTAGAACCTGTTATGGAAATAATCTTACCTCCGATGTTAGTGAGGCCGTTAAGTTAGTTATTATTTATATACTCCAAAAAATAATTACTTATTAATTACCAAAAACAGGTACAATCGCTCGAATCCCGTGATGAAGGAACATCACGAGGAGCGGTGGCCAAAAGTCACAGCTTCGGCGGCTACGAACCTACACAGCCGAGATTGCTCAGCAGACAGGGTAACATACATATAAATATTATATACATATGCCCGTTAACAATATTCAAACTACGGTTATAGATAGACAGCTATCTCCGATAGCTAGTAAGGTTCTACCTATCGTAAGATAGATACGATATTGGGAACGGCCGTTACTGGCTGACAGCTGTCAAAACGTTTTTGGGACGCTCAAATAGACAAATTCAAAGAGAAAAATATACCTCTAGTAAGCAGTTAGTCCTCCAGACGATAGATAGCGATCAGAGATAGGTTAGCTTATCGTTAGTAAGCTTATTGGGATGCCAAAACAAAAGATAGATAGCATTTTCTATCTTTAGTAGGGTCAAGATAGATACGATATTGGGAACGGCCATTAGTGATAAAATACATAATCATATAACAGTATAACTTACATGTACATGGATATAGGCACACACTACGCAGCAATATGCAGCTACACAGGAACACTCACACGCACAAGTTATATTTACACGAATATACATATAGAAACACATACAGCCACACCTTCAACGTGTAAACACATATGCACGCACACACACATACACATAGATAAATATGCACTCATACGTACATACACGGATATGTACACGCACATAATACGTGCGTATACGCACCTGTACTTTAAATACTTGAAGACATGTTACACATAAATTGAATCAATTCAAAGTGTATTGTATCGTTCAAACAACTCTGCCTAAACATATAAAGGCATAAGTGCAATTTTGGCACTGATAACAGATATATATTTTCCACAACTAGACATGTCATAGTTGTTTATAGTACTTCGATGTATAAAACTAAAAAAATACATATGAATTTGATTTATTTTGCAGGTGATTTAGCTTCAAGCAGTTGGCGCTTATCGCCCTCCAGTTCTGGATATAAGACGTTGAGTTTGAGAAGCACTGACTCTGTCACGCCTTCGCCTACTGGTGAGTTTAGTTTCTTGTATAATCATCATCACCATCATCAGCCCATATACGTTCCCACTGCTGGGACACGAGCTTATTATGAGGGTACAGGCCATCATCCACCACGCTGGCCAAGTGCGGGTTGGCGGATGACACATGTCGTCGAACTTTTTAATTCTTCGTCATGTCGGTTTCCTCACGAAATTTTCCTTACAACATGCGCATATTAAAATTGAAAAATCAATTTATTTCCTGCGCGCTCGCCTGGTCTCGAACTCCGGACTTATCGATTCGAAGTCCGAGGTCTCACCACTGAGCCACCACTGCTCTTATATAATATTAAAGATTAAATTACATACGTGACGAATTCACCCGCGTAATTAAGTTTTTCCTTTTAATCCGTATGTTTCTGTGGGAATAAAAAAAAATAGCCTAGGTAGACGTTCTTTTGTAAATGTTTAAAAAAAGAAAAGAATGGGTATCTAGTTAGATGCACCACTTTTGACTCAAGAGCAATTGAATGCTTTTTGATGATTTTTGCTTTGATGAATTTGTTTACGCTTAGGCTTATAAATATATTATAGAATTACAAGCTTATAAATGTTGTCAAAATTGCCAAAAATAGTTTTCACAGTACATTAAAATCATTTTTTTTTTCTTGCAGGCGGTGCCAGCCCTGAGCCGGGAAGCGAATCGGCGACCCTCGTGTGGGCGGTCACGGATTTGTCCGCTGTGCCACCGGGCGCTATTGTTATACATCCACAGGTATGTATATTTATACTTTGTGAAGTCTAAGTAATGTCCCATGTCCCCAAGTGGGGTAAGGGGCAGATGCATTATACATCTGTTTCACTGATCGATTTTCTTTAGGGACAAGTAGGTGATCAGCCTTCTGTATCCTACCAGACCGAGACATTTTTTTATCTTCGTCTCCACCGGGAATCGAACCCAGGACCCCTCAGTTCTACGCTCACGCGTCAACCACTGTACCAAGGAGGCGGTCAATACTTTGTATACTTCCTTAAAAATATTGATTATGCCAACTTAACAGTGGAAGATTATGAACAGAGAATGTTTGCTAATTTTGAATAGATATTTGACAAAGTCAAGTGCTTTATTTGGCATCGAACTCAAACTAAACTAAGTCTAAGGCTGCGTTTCCACCTGCAAGTAGACTTGCAAGCTGCTGTCAGACAGACGATCGGACATTTCTTGCGGAAGTTTTCTTGTAGATGGAAACGCGGCCTAACAATTATTTATTCAAAAAGACTTCGTTTTGAAGCGCTTTTGAAACCCCAAAATACAGAAAAAAATACGAAAGCAGTTTCTACATAGAAGAACCGGCAAGTAATTCCATAGTTGCTGTTTCAAAATCATAACAATGTAACATCACTACATAGTATAAAACAAAGTCGCTTTTTCTGTCCCTATGTCCATATTATGTATGCTTAAATCTTTAAAACTACGCAACGGATTTTGATGTGTTTTTTTGTAATAGATAGAGTGATTCAAGAGGAAGGTTTTAGTATATAATTTATTAGGTTTTAGACAAAGCGGGCGAAGCTAGTTTTACATATTTTAAAATAATAAATCATAATATTAAAGATACATTGAAAATATACGTATGATTAAATTCCGTAATAAGGTTAAGCTGCAGAGTTTGTTTGTTTCAAAATGCTTTCTCAGGAACTACTGAACTAATTTTAAAATTATTTCACCGTTGAACATGTACATGATATAACCTTTTCTATGTATAGTTTTATATATAGTTTTATATTCTGTATGTATGTTTGTATCTCCAGACAGGCAGACCACTAACGAATCCCGACGGCTCCATATACCACTTCGATCCCGCGAACCCGCCCGCTTTCTGCAATAACGTTCATAATGATAAGGTAAAAATATAAATAAATACTACCTATATAATTAGTCGGTTTCACAATTTCTAGATATTATATATTCAACTTATTCGTCACTTTAATTGCCAATATACGTAAAAACTGTTATAGTTTATCAGCAAATGAAAAATCCGTATTTAAATAAACAACGTATTTTTATAACTCTTCATCAAACCAATGTAAATGCTCATTTGAATTAGAACATCTTTTTACTCAAACCCATAAATCAATTTGCATTGTTATTTTATCTGTATGATGTCTTTTCCCACTTTCAGAATGATGCAAATGAAAAGCGAAGAGGCAAATTGGAAAAACAACATTCATTTATGGATACAGGTGAGTTTTTGTTATTATTAACTAGCTTTCCACCCGCGGCTTCGCCCGCGCAGTCAAAGAAACACCCGCATAGTTCCCGTTCCCGTGGGATTTCCGGGATAAAACCTATCCTATATCCCGGGGTAAAAAGTAGCCTATGTCCTTTCTCGGGTATCAAAATATCTCTATACCAAATTTCATGCAAATTGATTCAGTAGTTAAGGCGTGATTGAGTAACAGACAGACAGACAGAGTTACTTTCGCATTTATAATATTAGTATGGATTAATATTCTTTGTTATTTAAACCCAGAAACTAATGATCAGACTTAATGTATGAATGGTAAAATTTTCGCTGAAAAAAATTATATATATTTATGATATTATAATACTCCTGAATCTATTTTTAATATGTAAAAGGAGAGACTAGTTTGTATTTAAAAAATTCATTTTAAGAAATTCATATGAGATCCGGCTCGAAGGACCGTTTAAAAATACCCTCAAATTGCATTAATTAACATATTTATATATATTTTCAGAGTGCGAATGCCCCACAAGTGAATGCAGGAAGTGTTGCCGTGAATGCAGGCAAAATGGACAGAAGTCGGCGGAAAAGGTAGTTTTATTTAAGACTAGCTTTCCGCCCGCGGCTTCGCCCGCTCAGTCAAAGAAAAACCCGCATAGTTCCCGTTCCCGTGGGATTTCCGGGATTTCGTCATTTTCCCGGGATAAGAAGTAGCCTATGTCCTTTCTCGGGTATCAAAATATCTCCATACCAAGTTTCATGAAAATTGGTTCAGTAGTTTAGGCGTGATTGAGTAACAGACAGACAGACAGACAGAGTTACTTTCACATTTATAATATTAGTATGGATTTATTTATTTTATTTTATTAGAAATACCAACGTTTGTTTACATATTATAAATGCGAAAGTTTGTGAGGATGTGTGTGTGTTTGTTACTCTTTCACGCAAATTCTACTGAACCGATTACAATGAAATTTAGCACACATATAGAGGGTAACTTGGAGGTGATGAATTAATTTTTCTAACATTTACGGCCCTTTTTAAACCTTCGTAATTTTTATATTATTAAAGTTGTGATGAAAATTCTTGACAAGAAAGTTCAATAGTAACACAATACGTCTACCGTTTTAGAAACATGATTCCATGATATTTTCTCGATAGAAAAAAAATACAAAGTTCTCATTGTTATTTTTTTATAATCTCTGGCATCTTCAAAATAACAAACGTAAAGTTACGACTTTTTGGATATTAACTATAAAATATACAACCTATACGTCTACCGATTTAGAATTTTGAAATATGCGATGGTTTTGAAATAAACAAGAAATACTTGAAATTAGCGCGCGACCAGCCAATATAGCGAGAGCCGTCCTGTACCTTCCTACCCCGATCGCTGCACGAGTCATTCCCGCTACGGCCGTCACACGGGGAACTTGTGTCGCTCGCGCAATCGTAAAAAAGGGTGACAACACGATAAGACAAAATGAGACAAATGGGGACAATAAAGAAAATAAGAAGAAGAAACATAAAGGTTGGAGGAAAAAGAATGCTTACAATTGGAACAAATTAATGAAGAAAGTTGGTTTTATTTTAAATTTGATGATAATTGTATTATAGACGATGTTTGATATGTACCCCTGTTTTAAGTACATAACGAATGTGTAAGATTTTTTCATTTATAGCATAGATAATCTTTTCAGAAATCCGGAATCCAGAAGGAAAATAAACCCACTGATTGTTCACAATGTGAACCCACTCCTTCGTAAGTACCTTTATTCAGTCAAAAATGTATGTTATCAACGTTCTACTGGTTTTATCGCATGATTCCATTTTTAGCAAAAAGCAACAAAGTGCAAAGAAATAAAAAATCATGGTGAACTTAGTGGAAGTATGGCGGACATAATATGGAACAGGAGCTCATTGGAGTAGTATTATATTTAAAAAAAATACGAAATAATTTCAAGAATTACATTTCTTAGAAGGTGGTAGATAAGTATGTTGTTTAAAGAATTTGATGTTGATATTTATTTCATTTATACTTACTACACCTGTGCGGGAAATTGCTTAGTAATAAAACAGGTTTATATTCATATTTACATAGTAATGTGAGTTTTCATTTCTAAAAATTTTGTGTAAGTATATTAAATTGAGTTCCTGAGTGATCTGGAAACACAATTGGGCCCGGAAGATGGCGCTGCAGTCACTCCTCCTAATGACATGAACCGATTTGGATGAATATTTGTGTGCACATTTCATTTTTGTGGGATGATTGGTTGATTCGCTTTCACATTAGCTTATATTATGTATTTTTGTTGTTAGAAAGTAAACTTAATTTAATGTTTATAATACATTATTATTGGTATAAATAAGCCAGTGTTCGTCTCACATTGCTGTACCTGCCTACCTACCCTACCAGGGCCTAACTTTGTTCTGGCTATTTTATTTTGATTATTTGTAATGAATAATTACAATTATAATAGAGTGCAAAAAATAAATACATGCGTCAATATATTTTGTGTTTTTTTTTAACAATTTTTTTATTTAAAAAAATATCATTCCGACCGCGGCTTTGCCCGCGTGGAATACGATTATATCGTGAATCCTGTTTTATCCCACAGAAGTGTTCAGTTCGGATAAAAAGTATCCTATGTGTAAATCCAGGCAATTAGCTATATTTTATCAAAATTGGTAATGTAGTCTTGACGTGATTAAGTAACAACTAACAAAAAAATATACAAATTAACATCCAAAGTTTCGCATCAGTTTTACTGTATTAGTGATATCTTCCACTCTTGACTTTGACTGAGAAGAATTAGGGTTTATAACTTCTTTCAGAAATAGTACCTTTCATTTCTGGGCATGATGTAATATCTACGTCAGCATCAAATTCTATCTAAATCAATTCAGTAGTCCGCGTTATTGAGTACCATTTCATTTTTTCAGAGTAACAATATTTTTTGTTATTTTAAAGATTATTTATAACCTGTATTATTTTGTAATAAAGTAAACATTACGAAATAATAATAATTATTAATAATGTCTAAGTAGTTGTTGGAAAGAAGATTATTTGTTTATAAGCAAGAAAATAAAACCAATAAATCAACAATTGAATAAATGTATAACAATATTATAACTGTATGACGACTCCATACATGTTTGTCCCGAGTCGGCCAGCGGCAGCGCGGCGAGTTTGCAAGAATGACTTCGCGCACACCCGCGTTCGCGATAGCGAGCTATTAGACTCCGCCCGCCAAGCAGTGGATTTTTTTTTGTGTATCGTCTTAACACATAGGATAGGTTTTATCCCGAAAATCCCACGGGAACGGGAACTATGCGGGTTTTCCTTTGAAAACGCGGGTGAAGCTGCGGGCGGAAATCTAGTTAGTAATATAGGACATAGGATAGAATGTGCAAAATATTCCTTTACATTCGTCCTGTTTACTATTTATCATGATGAATATTGCTTGTTAAAATTGGTTCATTATATTTGAACCTATTTCTATAAAGTATTAGTAAATATAATAAATAAATAATAATAACTTTATTTTACATAAATAAATAGGTACAGCTTATATATGAATCCATAGGCTCCTGAATTAGTTAAATAGTATACTTAAATAAGGTTTTAATATGGACTAAATTCTAATATTTCATAATTATTAAATGAAGAAGCGATGATATTATGCTGTTAACATTTCGACGTTAATATTTACTTTTTATATAATATTTCTTTCAGACAACGCCGCAATGCTCCAAAAACAACTCGGTACAAAATAGTCCGATAAAAACGCTCGCAAACCTAGACACGAAAGATACACACAGAACAGAAACACCAGAACCGAACCATAAAGAAGAAACGAAACCCGTGATCGAAGTGCAACCACAGAGAATAGAGATTAGAGAGAATTCAAATTCCGAACAGAAATTCGAAAACAAAACGGTCGAAATTCAAAAACCGGAGAACAAAAAGCTCGAAACGCAAAAGTCGTTTGACAATTCGCAATTTGAAAATAATTTGCCGGCATCGCCAGCCAATCAGAGGCAGGAATCGCCGAATCAACGTTATTCAAATCCGACCAATCAGAGGCAAGATTCGCCGAATCAACGTTTTTCAAATTCGACCAATCAGAGGCAAGATTCGCCGAATCAACGCTTTTCAAATCCAGCCAATCAGAGACAAGGAGATTCGACCAATCAGCGGCCGGCTGAACATCGAACGTTCGAGAATCAACGGTTGAACAGAACGTATTCGCAAGAGCACCAAGATGTGGCTTATCAGAGTTATTGCCAGGGATATAGGAATGAGGTATGTTGTAATGTGTATAAAATATATTATTTACTATAGTAGTATGTACGCAAACATTGCTAAAGTTGAGAAATCTTATTAATATGTATTTACGTAAATAATATGTATCAAATATATTATAGAATACCCAGACTTAGCTAGAGTTAAGAATCCTTATTAATATTTACTTGCGTGAACATTATAAATGGCCTAAATAATAGAGGAAGTGAAAATGTTATTTTCGTTATTGTTTTTATAACGTTTTATAAATCTGTTTATTTAAAAGAAAAATTAAGCTATGACACAATTTACTTATTATGCAAAATAAGTATATTGATTGATTGTTCGATCGATTGATTGATTGATTGTTCGATCGATTGATTGATTGATTGTTCGATCGATTGTTTGGTTGTTCGATTGATTGATTGGTTGTTCGATCGATTGATTGATTGTTCAATCGATGGATTACTTGTTCGATCGATGGATTGATTGTTAAATCGATTGATTGATTGTTCAATCGATTGATTGATAGATTGTTTGTTCCAGCTGACGTCACCGTCGCAAGCTATGGTCACATACCAACCGGATGTAACGGAAATACAAAATATGATGGCCCAAGCTAAAATCACGCCGGTGCCCATACAGGATCCTAATATACGTGAGTTTTAAATATTTATACATTACTAGCGGTCCGCCCCGGCTTCGCCCGTGGTACATGTTTATGTTTTCTTTCCATAAGAACCATCCACGTACTTCAAGGAATATAATAAAAAAAGAATTATTGAAATCGGTCCATCCGTTCACGCGTGATACCGTGACCAAGGAAAACGGGTTTCATTTTTATATATATAGAGTTTGTTTGCTTATTTAATTTTTCAAATAAGTCCATTAGTTCCTGTGATTAGCGCGTTCAACCAATTTATTGAATTTTCTGTCAAATGTTGCCTATTAAAATGATTACTATAGCTGTTTAGATTCGGAATTTTTTTTGCATGATTGTATCTAGTTGCTGTTTGTATGTCAATGAAAAGAAAAAAACTGAATGATAGTTTTTAAGACGTAGTAAGTAGTTCCTAAGATAATAAAATAATTATTTATTTGATACTTTATTGTACATATATACCAAACATGGAAAACGAAGTACAATACTTAAAAAAAAGAAACACAAAGGCACATACATGCAAAATGGCGGTCTTATTTGTTAAAAGCAATCTCTTCGAGGCAACCCTGTTGGCACGGAACGTTGAACGAGAACGCGATGGCACAAAATAAACAATAAGAATATGAATAAATAATACATACTTAGTTATTATTCTTTTAAAACCCTTCTTTCTATTTCAGGGCCCGTTTCGATAGCCAACATGATGTATCCGGGTATACCACAAGGGTATCCGTTCGTCAATCATTGCAGACTCGTGAGTTTTTTTTTTAATTTAAATTTATGTATTAGGTTTTACATTTAAGATATACAATGTGGAGGAATAATGTTTAGTTTAGATTCGAACTTGCCCTGCTTTTCTGGCCGGCCTTGCGTTTCCTAGTTATCGTTAAGCCTCCCCCCTAAATTTTGTTTATTTATTTATTTATAATTCTTTATTGAACAAAATATGAGAAAACAATAGTATGCAAAAAGAAGTAGAAATACAAAAGCATAATTTACCCAAAAGGCGGCCTTATTGCTAAACAGCAATCTCTACCAGGCAACCTGGCAGGAGAGGAAATGCAAGAAGATTATGGGATAGTGCAAAAATACAAACAAAGTTATGTGAATTTGCATTAATATTCTGAAACAGTCACACATACAATCAAAATGGAACTTTAGTATACGATTTATTGGGTCTTTTTCTTTCGATGTACAAGACAGTTACGTAATTTTAACATTTTCGCCCGATTCATTTTTTATTCAAAAATTATGCCTTTTTTAAAGATTATTACATTTTGTCCCCTACACAGGACTTCACACACGTTAAAAAAATAAATAATATTAATATTAATTAACATTAATTCCCAGGATCAAGGCATGCAACCAATATATCAGCCCATGGTGGAAGAACCGAAACATTTGCCGCCTTCACCGCATACAGATAACACTTTTAGGATAGGTAAGATATTTATTTGTAATATTAACATTTTAATAAGTAATTCTATAGCTTATTTGCTATTCTGATACATGAGCTACATCACTGCCAAGTATTCTCAAAATTCGTTCAGTGGTTTTAACTCTTTCACAAACATACACAAACACAGCCTCACAAACTTTTACATTTTAATATTAGTACAATTAATCTTATAACTAGTCTGGTCATAAGTTCTGTCATTATGATCGATTTTAAAATTTTTCATGTTTACCGCCAATTTATTTTTCACGTTAGATTTTTGAATATTTTACGCATTTAAAAATGAAACATTTTATTAGAATAAAATATTTGTTACAATGGAGTGGACGCAAAAAGAAGACAGAGTCGCTGTTCTCGCTCTGCATCCTTGTGGTTACGCGGAGAGTAACTTTTTCAGTTTGATTAAAAATTTACAAATAACATAGAGATTTGTTGATCGCCATATAAAACTATTAAAGGAAGATTCAAGATTAGAAAATAGCTAGAGAAGTGGTCTTCCTCGCACGGTTAGGTCAACGGCAGTGATTAATGTAGTATGGGCGCGAATAAGAAAAAATCCGGTCCGAAATCAAAAACAGTTGGCACTGCAGATGAGCCTTAGCAGAACCACAGTTAAAAGGGTGTTTAACGAGGACCTAAGACTACGGGCTTATTGTAGAAAAACATCGCATCTTCTTAACACACGCTTGAAGAAATTAAGACTGGATAAATGTCAAGCTTTACTTAAACGATACGCGAGAAAAATGCATCGTGAAATCCTGTTTTCAGATGAAAAAATTTTTACAGTGGAGGAGTGCTGCAACAAACAGAATATCAAAGTGTATACCCACAGTAGTGAAGAAGCGTGTAAACGTGTATCTCGAGTCCAACGCGGCCATCACCCCATATCAGTAATGGTTTACCTGGGAGTGTCTTATTTTAGCCTAACAGAGGTGTTTTTCTGTGAAAAGGGTGTGAAAACAAGTGCCAATGTTTACCAAAATACGGTCCTGACAAACCTCGTAAAACCTCCTTCTCAGACCATGTTAAATAATAAGCACTGGGTATTCCAGCAGGACTCAGCACCTGCCCACAAAGCCAAGAGTATCCAAAATTGGCTGGCCGCCCATCAGATTGACATCATTCGTCATGAAGATTGGTCATCTTCTAGACCGGACCTGAATCGTCTGGATTATAAAATCTGGTAATATTTAGAGGAGAGAACCTGCGCTAATGCCCACCCAAATTTGGAGTCACTCAAAGCATCCATTATTAAAGTATCTGCTGAAATAAACATGGACATGGAGCGTGCTGCGATAGACGACTGGCCGCGGAGGTTGAAAGCTTGTATCGCAAAACATGGATGCCATTTGGAATAATTTTTATACGAAATTATTAAGTAATATGTAAGCTTTATTGCCACATATAAAACAATAAATATATAAAAGTAACTTTTTATTTATTTAATAAAACATATGTGACAGAACTTATGACCAGACTAGGTATATAAAAATGGATCGCAAAATGTGTTGGTAAGCGCATAACTCGAGAACGGCTGAACCGATTTCGATAATTCTTTTTTTATTATATTCCTTGAAGTACGAGGATGGTTCTTATGTAGTAATTTGTACCACGGGCGAAGCCGGGGCGGACCGCTAGTAACTATATTATAAATGCGCATATTTCATAGTCTTGTCTTAATGAATTAGTATTGGTGTATGTAATTTGTAACTTTTTTAAGGCATACAAATATTATGCAATTTTTTCAAAATACTTATTTGGAAAAATTTTCACCATACGAATAATGTATCATTCTTCACTATCAATTTATTCTATTATTTCATTCGTATGAAAAACAACTCCATCAATGTAACGTAAAAAAGTGTTTTTACATACGATTAATAAAAACATTAATTTTATTGTCTAGATCCAAGTTATCCATACGCTACAGAGTTCAACGCATACAGCGGATGTTCAGAACCGATGTTACAACAAAGGGGGTATGTATTTTCATTTTTAACTAGCTGTGCTCCGCGGTTTTACCCGCAGTGCTCAGCTCCTGTTGATCTTAGCGAGATGATATTATATAGCCTATAGCCCTCCTCGATAAATGGGCTATCTAACACCGAAAATTCAAATCGGATCAGTAGTTCCTGAGATTTGCGCGTTCAAACAAATAAACAAACTCTTCAGCTTTATAATATTAGTATAGATATAGAATACTTATAACGAGATGTACCTAGACCCAATTTTAGGCAAATACTTTTTTGAACATAAGTTTTATAATTCATAATCTTATTTTTTTTTCTAATCGTATAAGAATAATGAATATAACAAGTATATTTTTAAATACAGTTTTATAGCATTCAAATGCTTTGTATATGAGAGATTAAAAAAAAATACAAGAAATCGATCACGAGGCGGGATACGAACCCGCGCCTTTTTGCCAAACCGGGGCAACGCCTAGCAGGGTAGCCGCTAGGCCACCCGTTATTTAATATTTTCTCATAAGCCTCTTTTTATAAGCTAAAAATTTATACTAATATTATAAAGCTGAAAAGTTTGTTTGTTTGGCGCTAATCTCAGGAATTACTGATCCGATTTGGCAAATGCTTTCGGTGTTAGATAGCCCATTTATCGAGGAAGGCTATAGGCTATATATGAGACGATATCACGCTAAGACCAACAGGAGCGAAGTAATATGGGTAAAACCGCGGGGCACAGATAGTTAAAAATACAGTGGAATAGTGAAACTCATAATTTACATTCATTCATCATAAATTATAAACAACATATTTTCTTCTATTTTTATGAATTTATATTTAAGTATAAAGCATTTGAATGCCATTAAACCAAAAATATCGAATTCAAAGAGAGGACATCGCCACTACACTATTTGTAACACGAGTTAGAGTCAATCGTCTCAAACTCATTTTTTTTTTGTTACATACATTGTTACATTCATTGGTTTTAATTGATAAGTTTATTCATATTTTTTTAATAAGATAAACAATATTTATTTGTTACATTGATGATTGGTTTTAATTCATAAGTAATAAGAGGCAGAATATCTACAAAGTGATACTACTACTCTCTAGCCACCCCGCGCCGCGCACAGATTTTGTTCGTGGTGTCCTCTCTAGTAATAGTACCTCAATGAATTCAATATATTTACAGCTACAACATGGGCTACGGTCAAGTTGAAGTCCCCACCATGGTGCCTTCGTATCCCGTACCTAATGTTATATTGCAACCGCCTATGCAACATTATCCGGTATATGTATTTTTATGTATATTTTGATTATAGTGGAAATGAAACTAGAAATCACTACATAGTATAAAACAAAGTCGCTTTCTCTGTCCCTATGTCCCTATGTATGCTTAAATCTTTAAAACTACGCAACGGATTTTGATGCGGTTTTTTTTAATAGAACGAGTGATTCAAGAGGAAGGTTTTAGTATATAATTTATTAGGTTTCAGACAAAGCGGGTGAAGCCGCGGGCGGTCAGCTAGTAGTAAAATAAATAGTAAACGAAACCAGTTTGGAACTCAATAAAATTGGAACTTGTATACTACTACTACTACTATATGTATATTATTATGTAAAAGTAGAAAAAAATATGATATTTTACAGGTTTTCATACACCGTACAGTGCCCTATACTAATTAAATAAAGCTTAAGTAAAGGACTATTGAAACAAGAAAATATTTTTATACCTATAAATATAGTTATTGTAAACTTACTTAAATGTGAAAGTATGTTTGTCTGTTTATCTTTCTTTCACTTCAAATTGATTATCATCACTTATATGATGTCGTTTTTTAATCTGGATAGTTAGGAGACTAGAAAGCGTCTTTAATACGCGTTTGGAATGTTATTATTTAAATCAAAATATATATTTTTTTCTACAATAATGTAATAATCTCGATTCCAGTACCAAGAACCGATCCAGTGGCAGAACGTACAGCAGCCGGTCGCCATGGCAACGGCTGCGCCGAAACTGATGCTGCACGACGTGTATCCGATAGTCTGTCCCAATGTGTATCAGCCTTACAACGTTGTTTATCCGCAGGTTTGTAGAAAAAAAACTATGTTCAAACTTCTTTTTTTTTTTTTTTTTTTTTCAATATAAATTTGCAGTCGTAAAAATTTTTGACCTACCTTTTTTAAGTTGTAATAAATAATTTTTAAGATGCAATTTTTAAATAACTAATCAATATGCTTTAAAATTGTATTGTCACCAATCCTTGAAAATGGCGGTCCATACTTAAAATTCCACAGTTCGAAATAAATTTGTGACTAAAAACTTAAATAGTGGGGGAGTAAGACGGAATGATTAGTGCCGCCATTTTAAATTCGTTTCTTTTTTGAAGCTGCTTCTAATTAACTTATTCCCAGGTGCTCCCACAACCGTATCCGGTGTGCCAACCGGTGTACCCGCTAATCGACAAGACACCGGAAGTGCATCACCAACGCACAACGCCACAGATGCGCAAGCGCAACTCCATCGGCTCCGCTAGAGACACTCCGCACGAGAGGGAGGGGGGGGCCGAGATTGTGAATAAGATACAGCAGATTAAGGTAGGTATCAAAAATGAGTGAAAAAATCTATTTCTTAGGGTATTTACTAGCATTCACTAGTGTTTACTACACTTCACTACTCTTCACTAGTGTTTACTATAGTAGAGCCATTTTAATAGGCAACATTTGACAGTTCAGCAAAATTCAACAACGTAACCTAGTAACGACGACATAGAATAACATGATATTTCGTTTTGTTAGAACTGCACATTTGCTTAACTTTTTTCAATTACGATTACATATTTATAATAATAATGACCGATGCAACTAATTTTAGGATTTGATTTTACTGATAAACCATTCTAAACATAATAAACATTTTCTTATTTAAAGAACTGACGTCGCTACAATTTTGTGTCAATAAACCTTTTTTCTTTTTAAATACCAGAGACGTTACTCTAAAAATCGAAATCTGACATCTAGAATCGAATGCATTGATTACTTGGGAATAAAAATCATCATAAATTATTGACATGTGTTTCAAGTTCGATTGACGAATGTTTAAAGTCCGTATCGATTAATTCGCTTTAATCGATGTTTTTAAGCAGGTTACCACCCTATGAAGATAAAATTGATAGACGTCAAATGTTGCCTATTAAATTGGCTCGACTATAGCATTCACTAGTGTCCACCAGCATGTGTTATGGAAACCAGATAAATAAATAAATATTATAGGACATTATTACACAAATCGACCTAGTCCCACAGTAAGCTCAATTAAGGCTTGTGTTGTGGGTACTAGACGACGATAAATATAATATTATAAATACATATATAGATAACACCCAGACTCAAGAACAAATAATTGAGTTCATCACACAAATATTTGCCCTGACCGGGGATCGAACCCGGGACCGTCGGCTTTACCACTGCGCCAACCGCGTCGTCGAAGATGGCTGATTAACATACATAATATATAAGTTTAAATAAATACTTATACATATTAGATAATTAGCACCCAGGCACAGAGCAAATATCACCCAGGCACAGTTCATCACACAAATGTTTGCTCCGGGTGGGAATCGAACCCACGACCAGTGGCTTGGTAGGCAGGGTCACTACCAACTAAGCCAACCGGCGATTCAAAATTCACCGGAAACCATTGAGTTACTATTTACTACGTACTAGAGAGGCCATCGCTACTACACTTTTTCTAACACGAGTTAGAGTCAATCGTCTCAAACCATTTTATTTTGTTACATTGATTGGTTTTAATTGATAAGTTTATTCATATTTCTTTAATAAGATAAATAATATTTATTTGCTACATTGATTTGTTTTAATTTAAAAGTAATAATAGGCAGAATTTTTGCATATTGTATGACTCACTAGTCGCCCCGCGCCGCCGAGCTTGTCGCACAGATTTTGTTCGTGGTGTCCTCTCTATAATAATACCTCAATGCCGGAAACAAGTTTTTTCACCAGCCATAACCAAAGCAATGAGTGTAAAGTGTAAACCAATATTTGACTATTTGAATTTACACAGGCCTACACGTCTAGTCTTTATCAGCCTTTATTTACATTCATCAAACAATCCTACTAATAATATTATAAATGCGAAAGTTTGTGAGGATGGATGTATGTGTGTATATATGTTTGTTACTCTGTATAGACCACCGTATTTGTTGCGACAGGTTAGTGATAACCCCCATAGAAAGAAAGAAAGAAAAATAAGATCTTTCTTTCAATCCCATAGCTAATTTAGTTTAGAATTCCACGCAAATACTACTGAACCGTTAACCGTTTACAAGAAATTTAGTAGGTACACATATATAATGTAACTTGGATTAACACATAGGATAGGTTTTATCCCGGAAATCCCACGGGAACGGGAACTAAGCGGGTTTTTTCGAAAACGCGGGCGGAAAGCTAGTTAATTATAATTACTCTATTGTTTTTTCAGGAGCAAATGGCGACGATAAACACGAAAGAGAAGAGAAGGGAGGAGTGGGGGGGGAACAGTGGGAGCGGCATCCTGGGCAGTTATCCCGTCAACGCGTACAGTGCCAGGGTTAATGGGTGAGATTTAGTTATTTATATATTAAAACTAGCGGTCCGCCCCGGCTTCGCCCGTGGTACCTACATGTTTAAACTATCCTATCTCTCAAGTTGGATCGATAGTCCATTGAATAAAAAGTTCTAGAGTGCGTGAGTTAGTAACGTAAGATGTTTCTTCGGAAACATGTCAAGAGTCCCTAGGTAATAAACATACTAAAACCCCGGGACACTAGGAGGAGCCCCGGAGTGGGGGGAGGGGGGAAATGGGTCCATTTTTTCATTTTTCGCTTAAATCTCAAAAGCGGTACATGTTAGAGAAAAACTTTCAACGAAAAGTTGAAAGGCTATAAAATTATCTACAAGTTGTACCGAAATCATTTTTTCCTATATCCTACCGTTTCTGAGTTATACGCAGTAAAAAATGATTTTGGCTCAAACAATTTCCCCATACTACACATCAATCGATCAAAAAATATTTATTTCTTCCAAAAAACTCAAATGTGCAACTTGTGACCGGTACTGATAGATTGCTCTTAATTAGGTCTATAATTGGTAAAATAAACACATTCCTCCATGGAAGCCTTTAGGAGGAATCTATTGTCAAAATGTTATATTAGGGCAGTTTGAGTTACTGAACTTGATCTTTTTATTTTTTTCTTCCAAAAAAACTCAAAAGTGCAACTTGTGACCGGTACAGATAGATTGCTCATAATTAGGTCTATCATTGATAAAAATACCAGATTCCACCGCGGAGGCGTTTACGGGTAATTGAATTTTATTAGGGTAGTTACGATACTTGAACTTATTATTTTTTTTCTTCCAAAAAACTCAAAAGTGCAACTTGTGACCGGTACTATTAGATTGCTCTTAATTAGGTCTATAATTGGTAAAATAAACACATTCCTCCATGGAAGCCTTTAGGAGGAATCGATTGTCAAAATATTATATTAGGGTAGTTTGAGTTACTGAACTTGATCTTTTTATTTTTTTCTTCCAAAAAACTCAAAAGTGCAACTTGTGACCGGTACTGATAGATTGCTCTTAATTAGGTCTATAATTGGTAAAATAAACACATTGCTCCATGGAAGCCTTTAGGAGGAATCGATTGTCAAATATTATATTAGGGTAGTTTGAGTTACTGAACTTGAACTTTTTATTTTTTTTCTTCCAAAAAACTCAAAAGTGCAACTTGTGACCGGTACAGATAGATTGCTCATAATTAAGTCTATCATTGATAAAAATACTAGATTCCACCACGGAGGCGTTTACGGGGAATTGAATTTTATTAGGGTAGTTATGATACTTGAACTTTTTATTTTTTTTCTTCCAAAAAACTCAAAAGTGCAACTTGTGACCGGTACCGATAGATTGCTCATAATTAGGTCTATCATTGATAAAAATACCAGATTCCACCGTGGAGGCGTTTACGGGGAATTGAATTTTATTAGGACAGTTAGTTAAAAAGTTCAAGTATCGTAACTACCCTAATAAAATTCAATACCTCCTAAACGCCTCCATGGTGGAATCTGGTTTTTTTATCAATGATAGACCTAATTATGAGCAATCCATCGGTACCGGTCACAAGTTGCACTTTTGAGTTTTTTGGAAGAAAAAAAATAAAAAGTTCAAGTATCATAACTACCCTAATAAAATTCAATTATCCGTAAACGCCTTCGTGGTGGAATCTAGTATTTTTATCAATGATAGACCTAATTATGAGCAATCTATCTGTACCGGTCACAAGTTGCATTTTTGAGTTTTTTGGAAGAAAAAAATAAAAAGATCAAGTTCAGAAACTCAAACTGCCCTAATATAACATTTTGACAATCGATTCCTCCTAAAGGCTTCCATGGAGGAATGTGTTTATTTTACCAATTATAGACCTAATTAAGAGCAATCTATCAGTACCGGTCACAAGTTGCACATTTGAGTTTTTTGGAAGAAATAAATATTTTTTGATCGATTGATGTGTAGTATGGGGAAATTGTTTGAGCCAAAATCATTTTTTACTGCATATAACTCAGAAACGGTAGGATATAGGAAAAAATGATTCTGGTACAACTTGTAGATAAATTTATGGCCTTTCAACTTTTCCTTGAAAGTTTTTCTCTAACATGTACCGTTTTTGAGATTTAAGCGAAAAATGAAAAAATGGACTCATTTCCCCCCTCCCCCCACTCCGGGGCTCCTCCTAGTGTCCCGGGGTTTTAGTATGTTTATTACCTAGGGACTCTTGACATGTTTCCGGAGAAACATCTTACGTTACTAACTCACGCACTCTAGACCCCCCTTGGAGGGACTCATTCAATGGACTACGAACTGCACATGGTGTGCGAATTTTATTATAATCGGTTAAGTGGTTTAGGAGTCCATTGAGGACAAACATTGTGACACGAGATTTATATATATTAATAAGATTAAATTAAAAATTGCGTGTGTGCCGAGCACACGTGTCAGAAGTGAAACTTCTTTGGCAAGATTCAAAAATTCCAAAATTGTTGCCTTACTCCACGACGAGACGGTATTGCCATTTAGCGACCCTTGAAATTTTACTCTCAACGCGCCTAAACAAGTTTCACTTCAATAATTCGCACATTATAATATTTAAGAATAAATTTAAATGGTGTCTACTATTGGTACTGTCCATTTGTAGAAAAAGCATAAAATTATATCGTTATTTTTGAGTTACTAGTTATTAGACAGACAGACGTGGCGGAGGTCTGTTTTATAATATTTAATTATAGTTTTAGCAGACTAGTTTATCTAAGAGCGTATACGCACTATGCGGGTAGCCGCATTGCGGGTAGCCGTCCGGCTGACCGCAAGCACAATTATGTACGTAATATTCATTTCTATGCGCACTGCGATGCGGCTACCGCAGACCGCACAGTGCGCATAGAAATGAATATTACGTACATAATTGTGCTTGCGGTCAGCCGGACGGCTACCCGCAATGCGGCTACCCGCATAGTGCGTATACGCTCTAACAATTTCCCTTTCTCACTTTTAATCAATCCTTGGCCAATAAGAATTAATTGTATTACATAATAATTTTATCCATTCGACTCACAAAACTTATTAAAAAAAGGCTCGACCAATTATAATGTAATACTTAATTATTATATTGTTCAAGTCGGCCCAACGAAGAAGCCCAATTAAGTTCAGCGGCGCGTGCGATAGTCAATTCCATTAGGAATATACAGGCGAAGAATTGTAAGTATTTTAATTAATTAAAGTGAAACTTTTATTACATCGTCTCAAACTTTTTGGTCTGTGTAGCGCATGTCGCGTGTATCGCTACTGTAAGTAGGTATACCTACTCGGCAGCCGACCGTCACGCGACATGCGCTACACAAAGCAGTGTTCGGAACCGTTCGAACAGTTTCACTTTTACCGTGGTTTCATAAAACCACACAACATTTTTTATTTTTGTATCACTGTTTTTTTTTTATAATAAAAAATAATTTATTATTGTTGTTCATGTATCAATGTGTTCAATAAAGCATTATGTATTATTATTCCAACAGACCCAGAAACACGCAAGTACGACTACACACGCACCGACCGGCCGTCGTACCGGCGTCCGGACGACCGGTTCCGATCCGATCGGTCGGATCGGAACGATCGGATCGAACGTCGTGACGGTGACCGGAGGGGCGGGTACAGGGATAACCCGTTCACTGTGCAGTATAGACCGCCGTATTTGTTGCGACAGGTTAGTATCTATACAGGGTGTCCCACTATTGGTATACTAAGCGCGAAGAGACTTGTAGTTTAGCATACACTGATCATGTAAAAAATTTAAACAACAAAATTACATCAAAAATTTTTTGCTCAATTTTTCCTGAAAATCCATGTTTTCTTCTCTAGCTTCGCGCAGCCGGCATATACCGCTTCGCTAATGTGAGAATTTTGTCTATGAAAACATAATCTTAAACGATAGCTCACGTGCGGGTGGCAAAGTTTGGCGGGTTTCTTGTTATGGGTGTACACATAGAGTTTTAAGAATTCATCTATTTGAAAAAAAATGCGTCTGGAATTTTATAAGTATTTTTTACGAACTCAGCGTATGCAAAACTATAACCTCCTTTGAGCTTAGTATACCAACAGTGGGACACCCTGTATATATAAAACTCAAAGGTGACTGATATAGTGATCTATCAACGCACAGCCCAAACCACTGGACGTATAAGAGCGTAGACGCACTATGCGGGTAGCCGCATTGCGGGTAGCCGTCCGGCTGACCGCAAGCACAATTATGTACGTAATATTCATTTCTATGCGCACTGTGCGGTCTGCGGTAGCCGCATCGCAGTGCGCATAGAAATGAATATTACGTGCATAATTGTGCTTGCGGTCAGCCGGACGGCTACCCGCAATGCGGCTACCCGCATAGTGCGTCTACGCTCTAAGGCTAAAATTTGTCATGCAGGTAGATGTTAGGACGTAGGCATCCGCTAAGAAAGGATTTCCCGAAATTCTTGCGGGAACGGGGAAAAACGGGGAATGCACGTACAAAGTCGTGGGTGGAAGCTAGTTGAATATAATTATTGAAGTGAAACTTCTTTAGGCGCGTTGAGAGTAAAATTTCATGGCGATACAGTCACGTCATGTAATACGGCGACGATTTTGGTAATCTTGCCAAAGAAGTTTCACTTCTGACAGGTTTACATGGTATAATTAAATCAAAAGTACTACTGATTAAAATTTAGGCTCAAAGAAATATCTATATTTTTTGTATGTATAAATATTTTTTTGTACAGATGTCTCCCGGTACGTGGTGCAGGCGTTCACCGGGACCAGTCCATCCAGGTAATTATTATTAATAATTAATATAATTAAAAATAATATTTTTTTTAAGAATAGAAAAAGTTCGATCACGAAGCGGGATTCGAAACCGCGTCTTTTTACCGTGCCAGAGCAACGCGTTTCATATTTTCTATTTAAAAATATCTGTCTTGAAAAGCGTTTGAATGCAATAAAACTGAATATAAATAAACCTAGTTAAATATTTTATTACAAACACTGAACTGATTTTGATATTATTAAATTTTATATTAAAATAATTAATAATTGATCTTTTTCAGTATTTATTTTTTAAGTAAAAAATTGAAGTAACCGAATTTCGAAAATCATGGTCTAAATTTTACATTGTACAATGTACATATTTGTATGTTTCTCTGTGAATAAAAATAAATATAAATATATTTTCCAGTACTAAACCCGCCCCGACGGCCGCATCCAGATCGAAACGCCCGCCGCTAGACGGCGCAACACACACATATCGACGCGATAGTCGCAGCTTGTAGTCGCGGCGACTGACGCGCGACTTTTTTGTCGCACGACTTTTAGTCGCAAGCGGATTTTTTTTGCACGGGAATTGATTAATAAAAGGTAGAAAATGTGAAATGGCAGGTTTTGAAATATAGGATAAAAAACAGTTTTTAAAAAAATATAATTATTTTTAATAATGATCTGAATGTTGTAGACTCAATAAGTAACTAATTCCCATAAATATATCAATAACAGTTTTTCTTTATAAAATAAAACATTAAAATCAAATATGTATTAATTTTTAATTGAATATTTTTTGTCCAATTGTTGCATAATTACTAAACGGCTGGTCCGTGAGTTTTTAAATTATATATTCTCTATATATACTAATAGACCATTAAAATAGATAAAATTCATATGTAGGAAATTTTAACTATCAATACTTAGATGACACTTGTAACTAATTTCACTTAAATTTTTTCTTTGTCAAATTAAAAAAATAGCAGAGTTATTTGTATAAAAATAAACAAAGACAAAAAAGTTGCGCTACAATCGCTCAGTGTGTAAAAACCTTTATATTTGCGTTCGCTAGAGAGAATTGAGTAAGTGACGTTTTTTATTTGTTATTTCTATTTAGATTGTTTTTTTATTATTTTTTTTGTATAGAAATTTTAATAGTAGGATGGCTGTCACTTATTTAGTTTTTTTTCATGTAAATAAACGTAGATGGTAGGTTTTTAGTATTTTTTCTGTCAAAGAAAAATATTTTTGTTTCGATCGGGGCTGCCTGTGTGTTTATTATTTTTGATTGCGTTGAAATGTGTTTTTAACCGACTTTTAACAAAGGAGGATCTTAAAAAAAATATAATTGTATTTATGGGTGTTTGTAGTCATGAAACAAAATTGACAATAATTTCCCATATTTTTCAATATTTTATTGGTAATAAAATTAATTTGAGTTATATAAAAGAACACCCTATATCTACAGTCGAAAAAAAACATGTTTAGACTCGATTAAAAAAAATGTCTGAACAGTTAATAAATGCATAGAAATAGCGAAACACACGCCGCGTTTGGAGCACCCTCTATGTTAAATATTTTAAGTTAAAAAAAATGTATGTATACAGTATGTTCTATATTATAAAATAATAATAAAAATGCCATAATAAAACTAGATTCTTCAAAAAGAACACGCTGTATAGTTTCACTAGAGGTTTAAACATACACGCACACAAGCCAGCAAAACAGCTAAACCGTATCCGATGGGATGGCATACACACATGGGTTGTTATATTATATGAAAAATAAACGTTACGTTTTAAACGCGGCGTTCAGAACGCTCGGTTATAAAAAATATTCATACGAAGATCTCACGATGGAAGCGACCTAGTCATTTAAAGTTACATATTTATAGTTTAGGATTTGTTTTTTTAATAAATTCTCTGCATAAAAGAGAAAAAAAAACAAAATAACTTTTTTTTTTATTTATTTAACACTAAAAAATACAATTACATATTATAGTCACTTGATATCTGTTTTTTTTTGTCTATGTGTTAATTTATATAATATCAAATATGTATGAATTTACAGAAAAACATTTAAGGCACTTACATTACTTTTATTTTTGTTATAATGTCATATCTGAATGATAGAATAACATAAATTCATAATATATGGAAAAGTATAGAAAGTATCAAAATAATAGACGAAACTTTAAACTATTTTGGACTTAATATCTTATGTTATATTTGTTTGAACATATACAAAAATAAAATATTAAAACTAAACCAAGTACTTAAGTTATAAAAATACTTATATGCAGAGAATTTAAAACACACTGTACACCATAAGTGTCGGTATTATTTTCACTTAACATTTACTTAATAACAAACATTACAAAATACCATTAAATAAAGATTTTTTTTTTTTTCAAAAAATCCAAAAAAATATTTTTTTGTTTTTGTTTGATTTGTTGATATGAAATAGTTCAATTATAATTTTTACCCCATAATAAACAATAAGATTATGATTTTGTGATTTATTAATAAAGAATAAATTTCCAAAGTTTACTAATCTATGATATAATGTTGTTATTTAAGTATGATTCGATTGATTTTAATTTAAATTTGTCTTATTAGGTAACATTTGGGAATTTGGATTAGAGGAAGTATTAAAAAAATGTTTTTTTAAGTTCCATCTTTTCATTAATGTCATTTTTAAAACAAAAATAAAAAAAAATATCCAATTTTTTGTGATAGATTATATTTAAACTAGATATCGCAGTACCTAAGTAGTAGTTATTCTACTAAAAAAAATATTTTCTCTAATCTGAATCTCGTACTATATTAGAAATATTTTTTGTAATTAAAGATAGGAACTGGAATACGTGCCTCTCGCTCTTTACCATACGTCGCACATATTTTAGAGTGAGATAGAGCGATGTCATAGTTTCGTCTTTAATCATAAGAATAACACAGCAATAATTACTACACATAAATTATAACTATTGTTATTAAAAAGTAGAAAAAACAGCTAACTCGATTCAAAATATAGTGTACAGATGTGTCTATATTTATTTTAGTTTTAATTTATATTTAATAAAACTACGTTGTCGGGCATAGACAAATTCAAACTTAATGAGTGAGTTCCTTTTCAAAAACACTGCGTATTTTTTTAGGTAAATAAGAAGAAAGAAATATTTTCTTGTTAAGTTAAAGAATACTGTGTCCTATTTGTATAGATAATAAATATTTTAGCGCCGTAACAAAATAGTTTGCGAAAGTTTCAAGTTGTCTATGGCCGTCAACGTCATCTGTCAAATACCAAAAATGACATTGACAGTTCTCGTCTGACGTTAAGGCAATGTCCCGTAGATTGTATTATTTTTAAGAAAGTTTATTGTGACGTGTAGAGTATATTATTGTTAATATTAAAGATTTTAGCGTAAATATTGTGTGTTTTATTTACTACTTAAGTCCTTTTGTACCTCCTGTCTACCCAAGATAATAATTATTGTTTATGGTATAAAAGGTTACAAGCCTAGAAAATTAACACGAACACAATATGTACTGAAGTACTATTTCTCTAACAACAATTTTCTATAATTGCTGATTAAGTCACAGATAGCCTATATTTTATTCTACACTAAAAAAATTCATACATTTTATGCGTCATTATTTATTATTTTAACTGAAACTGAGCATAATATTTTTGCATAATAAAAGTTAAGATTACCAAAGGCTCTTACTCTAAACCTACATGAGTATTACAGGCACAGAATACATAATAGTAGCTAAACGCTACAGAACGGACACTCTCCGCCTCCCGCCAAAATTAAACACTTACCTCACCCCGCACGATCAGTGCCTAAAGCACACTCCATACAAAATTATCGTTTTGACAGTCACACTGTAGAGACTGCAAATGTGTGTGTTAACGCTTTATGGTTGGCACATTTGTGACTAGCGTAAAAAAAATCGCGTTTTTCTGATGAAATACATCCGTAAACAGCACAATATCTAACCATTTTCTACGAAAAAGGATAATCACAAATCCAAAATAATAAAATTACTTTAAGTCAATTTGATTAATGTTGTCTATCTTCGTTGCGTATCGTCCTTGCAGAAAAATATGGCCCATTTTAATCACGATCGCGCGGGGTGAGGTAGGTTTAATTTTGGCGGGAGGCGGAGAGTGTCCGTTCTGTAGCGTTTAGCTACTATGTGCCTAAAGTCTAAATAATAGTGACAATATAGTCCAAAACAGGAACAATCTGGTCCAAAAAATACGTACCTTATGTTGGTATTAATATATGTCACTTAGTCATAAAAACGTCCAATCTAAAAGTTCTCCTACTCAGCCATAGATGGCGCTGCATTATATTTATTAGAAAATATTATGCTGCCCAAGTTATCGCATGTTATATTTCATTACCACTCTTGAGAAAAAACGCCTAGTTATCGTTTCCCAAGGTCTAGACTAGCCTATAATTCGGAACATTCTATCCAAATCTCATAAATAATAATTAGTTTATTTATTGGTTTAAAATTGAAAATTAAGCACATAGATTTTTTTTTACATAGATACTGTTAATTTAGATTTGGTTGCATTACTTGCAATAAGCAAAGGATTTTTTTTTGACAATACCACAAAGTTACAATCTAAAATATTCTTACTGGGTAAACGAAATATTAGGCCATAATAGTACGAATACTCTCAATAGTGTTTGAACACCCTTTCCTCCTGGGCTGTGTTTGGGCTGTGCTATGGGGCAGATGCATTCCATTCCGCATATATTTGTTTCTAGAGGCAAATAGATGAGTTGGTTCCTAAATGGTTTTCGTATAAACTACTTAATCGATACACTTAATATTATATTACCTAACTAGGTACTCCACGTATATTATATAGATAGGTATATCCCGAAAAGTAAACCACAATTATTACAATAGAAACACATAGCATATATAGAACAAAATAAAAAGTTAAAAAACGGAACAATTTCCGCATAAAATTCGAAATAAAAAGTCGACAATCCGTCCCATGGCGTCAGTTGAAAACAACAGAGTTGATTAGCGAAGCGGTTGTCTCGTTCATTCGTATGAGTTTTATTTTTCATTTCATTCGCACGTAGAAACAAAAATAGGCAAGGCTAAAGTTATAAAATTGTGTTTTAACATGTACATGATTTTACTGTGAATAATCAATAAGAGAATTTCTGAAATAGATAAAATATGTCACTAATAAAAACCTCAAAATGTTTGAATTTCCATTTTCATTTTTTTTATTTTGAATTCAATCCTAACTAACAACGTATAATACGATTCGCTTTATAAATAAAAAAAAATATTAGCCACTAATCATTCCTGTCGATTAACCCATGAAAAAATCCCACGATTTCTCTACTATAGTGGATGCAGCTTTTTAGTGATAAAATATTTTTTAAATTGGTCGAGTTCAAACACTCGTCACTCAATGATGTCCATCTCAAGGGAACTAAAATGAAACATTTGAATTTCGATTTTATGATAAACTTTGATTTAAAGAAAAATATGAATTTGTGGTGAATGTAGACTAAATATTTTTAGACTCTTACAGCGCCCCGGCCGCGGCACTCGCTGGCAATCAGGTTCACTTCATAGCACCTTAATGTTTTAATTTGTACTGTCTCCCCTCGTATAGCACAAGAGGCAGTGGATAGTTATTAAATATGGTTATTAATAATAAAATTAATACCTAGTACTGTTGATGAATATAGTAGATATAATAATTTATTTCATATCTATGTAGGTACACACTCACTTAGGCAATTTTTATTAATATCAGTAAATAATTATTGCTATTTAAATATAAGCCATCCAATCCGTTCGTAACAAATGACGTAGGTACATAGTTCTTAAACAACGCTATAGTGATAAAATACGAGATTTTGATTTACATTCACTATATTAAAAACCTGATAAACTTTAGGTATTGTTATCAAAACAACAGAATTACAATTTAAAGAGTACAATGTTACAAAAATATTTTTTCTAATATTAGCACGTAACAATAGAAGTGTTACCATCGCTCGTACTACACTCGCAAACATTCAGCGTGCTAATTGCAATGATTACTGAAAATTGCCATTTATTGCACCAGCCACTGCCGCCAGCGCCGGAATGCGACGTTCAATTTTATAAAATTGAAATCAAATGTTCGCGCCAAAATTTTGACCATAGACTAAAATATCCAATCTGTCAATTTAAAACTACGATCACAAGTTTAGATCATAACATATGAAAGAATTTTTTTAAACTTCCGTGAGGATATTCTAGAACTTAGGTTCACTCTTATTGAAGTCGATAAGTATGCATTCGATATTCATGTGTTTGTGACACGTTTTTATACCTATAATCTGCAATCTAATGATTGGATTTTTATTGTTTTACATAATATATTTAAGATGACGTAAAAAGATGAATCGATCAATAGGAATGGAATTCAAAGTAAAACAACAATTATTTTAAAGTTTTTATTAATATTTAGAAACAGACAGTAGGTGCATAATTACAGTTTCTATGCTTAAGTATTTAGAAATTAATGTTACACTTAAGTAGTTAGAGCTATTTTCACCTATTTTTATATTCTGCCATTGCGTATGCAAAATTAATCAAGGAAACAAGCTTATTATAAAAATATTTTCAGTATATTATTTTAAAAATAAAGCACAGATCAGTCCGTCCCTGTCGGCCATCCAATTAGCGAACAGATTAAAGATATACCGGGGGAGCCATTACTGAACAAATTACCGCTCCGCTCCGCTCGTGCGCCGTGTGGGGATAGGTCACAAGCGGTAGCGGGTTGTAATTTTATAGACGTACCTACAATAAACAATTAAGAATTATTGAAGTGAAACTTCTTTATCGGGGTTGGAAAAAAATTTAGTGTAACATTTTTTCGTTACGCGTGACATTTTTACGTTACGCGCCATCTTTTTATTATCCCTACCACGCGTGATTCGACGTATTTCTGTAAAGTTGCATATTATAGTAAATTATTTTTTGAAACATAAGGTCATAAAGGAGTTTCACTTCTTACGTGTGTACACTAGTACACGCACACTTTTTTTACTCTATACCGTCTAGCATTAATGTATACTTTTTGTAAATTGTTTCATGTCTGACCGCTTGAAGACCGCCGAAGCTTGGCCGGGGCCTGTACGTGGCACGGCATTGATATGTCGATGGATACAGTTCATTTTTTTCGGCTCTTTCGGTAGCGTGAATTATGCTCAAGACTAACTCACGCTGAAAAATATCAAACGAAGCAAAACCGTCAACGTACTAAGCACTAAACAAGACGTCGAGGAAGTCTGCATTGAATTCCATCCACTAGTTTTTGTGTGAAGTACCTAGAAAAAGAAATACATAATACATGTTAAGCTGTTGCTGGAATTATAAATAAATATATAATACAAAGCATACTGATTTTTCTTTATACCTTTATTTTACCAGTAACCCTATTTTAACAGTTTAGTTTGTTTGAACGCGTTAATCTCAGGAACTACTGGTCCGATTTGAAAAATTCTTTCGGTGTTAGATAGCCCACACGAAGAAGGCTATAGGCTATATATCATCACGCTAAGACCAACAGGAGCGGAGCCACTCGGGTGAAACCGCGGAGCGCAGCTAGTATGTAATTAAGAATGTGAACGAGTATTCATTTAACTATAGGTTTTGAATATGACCAAAATCTTTTAGTTTTTAAATGTACTATGTTTATTAAAAAGAAGAATAAGATTTAATAATCACATTGTAATATAACATATAGACTTAAATGATATCCTATCCAACCAACGAACAACACATTTTCGCAAATTTATAGCTGCTATAGTAGAATTTAGAACTCACTACAAAAAATTACGAATAAAAATCAATCTTAGCTTATCCCATATCCCACACAACAACTCCCGTCAGCGCCAAAGTTAATTGCTTTAATCGCGCCTACTTACCCGTTATATATTGTTGCTTATGTACTCATTATGTACCCCGTCTTGCGGTTTGCTATCTCTTTCTTGTATTTATTCAATTACTAGCGGTCCGCCCCGGCTTCGCCCGTGGTACATATTTACGTTTTCTCTACTTATGAACCATCCTCGTACTTCAAGGAATATAATAAAAAAAGAATTATCGAAATCGGTTCAGCCGTTCTCGAGTTATGCGCTTACCAACACATTTTGCGATTAATTTTTATATATAAGACTAGCGGTCCGCCCCGGCTTCGCCCGTGGTACATGTTTACGTTTTCTCTACATAAAAACCATCCTCGTACTTCAAGGAATATAATAAAAAAAGAATTATCGAAATCGGTTCAGCCGTTCCCGAGTTATGCGCTTACCAACAAATTTTGCGATTCATTTTTATATATAAGACTAGCGGTCCGCCCCGGCTTCGCCCGTGGTACATATTTACGTTTTCTCTACATAAGAACCATCCTCGTACTTCAAGGAATATAATAAAAAAAGAATTATCGAAATCGGTTCAGCCGTTCTCGAGTTATGCGCTTACCAACACATTTTGCGATTCATTTTTTTATATAATATTAATTGTTTTTGTTAATTTCAGAAACAATGCAACTTAATTTTATTACGGATTTATCGTAAGAGCTTTCTCGTCGGAAATCATTCCAAAAGTTTACAAGTAAGCAACCAAGAGAATTTGAATAATCTGTGTAAATAAGTACAAATAACTAGCATTTCGCTCACGGATTCGCCCGCATTCCCTCAGTTTTACAGTTCAAACTTTTCCCCTACAAAGTAAAAATCCCCTAAAATAGGGGATCCTATTTTAACGACATCACGACTAATTGTGACGACAAAAAGTAGGTACCTTTTAAACAATATGAATAGAGTGATCATTTGAGTACAGATTGTATACGTAGTATATTATTATTAGTCTGTGGTACAGGTGATGAGCTTTTTGATAAGTTTTGTATGGTATATTTAAGGATGGAAATATTTGTGATCTATAATTATTAATAACTAGCTTTCAGCCCGCGGCTTCGCCCGCGTTTTCAAAGAAAACCCCGCATAGTTCCCGTTCCTGTGGAATTTCCGGGATAAAACCTATCCTATGTGTTAATCCAAGTTACCCTCTATATGTAGCTAAATTTCATTGTATTCGGTTCAGTAGATTTTTTGGTGAGAGTACACCTACACATACACATACATCCTCACAAACTTTCGCATTTAGTATATTATCAGTAGGATTAATAACAGTCGTCATAGATATACTCGGTTTTTTTGAAGGTTAGGTACCTACCTACCTACGTACCTACGTAGAGAGATTGCACAACACGCAATGATACTTTAAAGTTTTCCCGACCTTGTTTGGTACAAACAAACAAAAAAGCTTTTCATGTCGTAAATTTAGCATCAATAGTAGTTAAATATTTGGAAGTTCAAAGAATCGTTTATTTTTGGATGTGATTGTGAGAAAATTGTGCCAACCGACTTAAGTAGGTATAGAAACGGCATGACATGGCAATGGCACACGTATAACTTATATATTATTATGTACACAATTGAAGACTTTGTTTGAACGCGCTAATCTCAGGAACTACTGATCCGATTTGAAAAATTCTTTCGGTGTCAGAAAGCCCATTTACCGAGGAAGGCTATATAGGCTATATGTATATCACGCTAAGACGAAGCCATGCGGGTAAAACCGCGGGGCACAGCTAATAATTTACATAAAGTTAGTGTGCAGATGTTAATACTTCTTTAAAATAATGCGTAAAAAACATAAAATCATTTGACATACACATGTACATATAATATACAGGGTGGACCAAAAGTCCGTTTACATTTCAAACGATGATTTAGAAGAAACTATTTAAGTAAGATGAAATCTGTTTATTTATTTAAAAAATACATAAATAGGGATTTTATTTTTTTTAAATCACATCGTCCATATGTAATCCTTCACTATTTTACACTGCTGCAATCTGGAGCGAAAATTTTCAATGATGGCCTCACAAGTGTTTCGTGAAATGTTAATTCTCATTTCCATTCGAATATTGACTTTTAATTCATCAAGAGACACCGGATTACTGTTGAAAACTTTACTTTTAAGGTATCCCCATAGAAAGAAATCCATTGGGGTAGGTCCGGACTACGAGGCGGCCAGTTAATATCACATCTTTTAGAGATCACCTTTTGTCCAAAAATTTCACGAACAGCGAGTCATTTAAAGTGTGGCATGTGGCCCCGTCTTGCTGAAACCACGTTCGTTGATTAAAACCATCGAATTCCTGTAGCGCTGGTGTAAAAAAGTCCTGTAGCATGGCAATATACCGCTCTGTATTCTCTGTAACAGCATTTTCACGAAAAGACGCTCTTAGACGCTCTACGTTTTCGGGGTCTCTTGATGTTCTAGGTCGGCCGGATCGTGGTTGATTCATTCTTGAACCTGTCTCCTCGAACTTTTGTACCCATTTCCTAATCAATTGAACTGACGGAGCTTCATTTTTACGCCGTATGTTGTAATGAACGCAAAATTTTCGTTGCGCTAGCGTGAAAGAATCGCTGTTGCGGATGTGCTCGCGCACACAGAATGCTCGTTGCTTGTCGCTGAACGACTCCATGGTACTGAATTCCCATAGACCGCTCTAGCACTACGTACCCCTCCCGCCCCAACCCGTTGTCGCTGCTTGTTGCAGCTACCGATTTAAATTTAAACGGACTTTGTGTCCCTTCGTCCAGCATACTCACCACAACTTACCATGGAATCCTGATATTTCATGAATGTCAAAAAACTGTTCTGAAATAGTGCTAAATAGTGCCCAAAGGAAAAAAATAGTGCTCTTGTACTTGCGAAGTTATAGCCATAGTTCGATGAGTATGCTGGACGAAGGTTTCGCCCAGCATACTCACCTCCGTCCGGAGAATCTGTATACGCTTCAAACATAATTCATACTTCAAAAAATAGTTCCCAAATAGTGCCAAACGGTGCCCAAAAAGAAAAAACAGTGCTCGAATAACTTCGGAGTTACAGGCTTCGTTCAGTGAGTATGCTGGGCGTAGGTTCTACGCCCAGCATACTCACCTCAGTGCGCAAATATCGAACGAGCTATAGGAACAATTTACGTCTTAAAAAATTGTGCTTGAAATAGTGCCCAATATCAGTCCAATTTTTGCTTGACTTTTGACCTAGAAAACCATTAAATTTGATTGTAAACTTCTACATACATTACATTGAGTACAGTCGAATACAATATTATTAACTTTCTTTCTAACAATTTTTGTCTTGTGTAAATTATTTGTTTTGTTAAATTGTCTATGTAAGGGAGTATTTACTTTAGAATCGCAATATTATTAATTACACATTATTTTAATAATACTTTATAATAATATGATTAAAACCTTGGCGCGTCGCATGGGACCCCGGTAGCTAGGAACAATGATTTTATATATTTGTCTAGATCACGGCGCTTGAAGGATTAAGATATCAAATGAAATAAATCATGCATGAAAAATAAAGTTGCTGTTATTAATGCTTACATTACAACTGACAAAATTATTCAAAATAATCATTTTCCGGATCAAGGACGGTACCACAACGTTTACGGAATTGACCTGTATTCCTCATGTGATAAAGTTCAATATAGTGTGGCAGTAATGGATGCACGTACGGTCAATAGGTATGGGGCTTACGACGCGCGGCGCCCGCGACGCTAAACATTTTTTTATATGTATATTATATACAATATTAAAACTACAATTTTTTCTATTTACATTGATTATATTATGAATGTTAACAAAAGCTGTGAACTAGTTAACTAGAATTCTGATTACTTTGGCCCTTTAAATAGTAATAAATAACGTAAGTAATTAAAAATGTTTTTTATTGCTAAACCTTTCATTGATGAAACTATTGGAAAGAGTTTTAAAAATTTGTATAACTATGTCACAGTACTAGTTTTGACTGGTTATAAGTTTTGCCTGCAACATATATACAAAAAGAAACTGTATAATTTCCTTTTTACAATTTTTCAAGATATTAATTTTATTGGCTGCAAATGACTGTTTTTATTCAGACAAACACACAATGCAATGAAGTAATAGACTTCATTTACGCTTAAAGTTTCATTCATTTATTATTATTTATAAAATATATAATAATGCATTTAATCGAAAGTTTTTGACATGTGAGAAAATACCATAATTATTTCCAATGACATGAAGTCTACAATTAGAAAGTTTAATATTTTTGTCCAAAAACATGTGTCGACGACTGTACCCCATTTTACGTTAGTATGTAGAAGTTTACATTAAAATTTAATGGTTTTCTAAGTCAAAAGTCAAGCAAAAATTGGACTGATATTGGGCACTATTTCAAGTACAATTTTTTGAGACGTAAATTATACCTATAGCTCGTTCGATATTCGCGCACTGAGGTGAGTATGCTGGGCGTAGAACCTACGCCCAGCATACTCACTGAACGAAGCCTATAACTCCGAAGTTATTCGAGCACTGTTTTTTCTTTTTGGGCACCGTTTGGCACTATTTGGGAACTATTTTTTGAAGTATGAATTATGTTTGAAGCGTATACAGATTCTCCGGACGGAGGTGAGTATGCTGGGCGAAACCTTCGTCCAGCATACGCATCGAACTATGGCTATAACTTCGCAAGTACAAGAGCACTATTTTTTTCCTTTGGGCACTATTTAGCACTATTTCAGAACAGTTTTTTGACATTCATGAAATATCAGGATTCCATGGTGAGTTGTGGTGAGTATGCTGGACGAAGGGACACCGGACTTTTGGTCCACCCTGTACAATCTACATATTACCTACTCTTTTGTTTATGGTCACGGTCGACAACACAGGTCGACAACTATCTACCTACTGTTTTATCCGTAATATTATTTGAATAACCATTGAAACGCTATCTAGCAGTGGGCAAGCAATTAATAATAAACCCTCGGACACACGGTATCAGTTTATCAGCGGCTGATAATTGACAGTAAGTGACGCTGAGTGAAAACAAACAGTGACCAGTGGAATGGGATTATTGGAGATTTTTAATGGTAGTGGGATACATCATAAATTCATAATGTAGATATTTATTTAATATTTGATATGTTTTCAAATTCCTGCTAAATTCGTAAAATACAGATAAACCTATGAGCAAATCACTTCCTGGCGGAAGGATTTGGTCAAAAATAAGTTTGAAATGAATTTATGAGCATTATCATTTTTGTAAAGTTCTTCATAGGGTTCTAAAGTCTTCTCTCTCTCTCTCTCTCTTCAGTTCTAAACTTCAGTAGTTTTTTTTTTGTCTATTATTGCGTTAATTTTAAATACATTAACAAAACTCTATCTAAATGTCATTCCAGATACATATAATAATTATTGTATCATCCTCTTTTTCATCTCCTTTATTCTATAGGTATACTTACTCTCAACTCAGACGACTGCTGCCAATTTAGAAAATAAAAATTAATAAGCGAACCATAGACTTATGCAAATGTTACTTTTATCCATTCTCTATGACAAATGTCAACTTAAACATCTATTGTCTATTCCACCATACGATATCTATGGGTTCGGCGGACCCCTAAACGCGAGTGGAGTCAATAAATCATTTATCTAACTTATACGGTAGCACTTAATGTCCATTACTGATAATTGTTTGCATGATATGCCCGGCTTTTTACACGCTTTTATTAGCTTCATGTAAGCTTGTGTGTAACGGACTCTTTTGGATTTTGACCCACTTTAAACGGACAGATTTATAGTAGAGCCATTTTAATAGGCAACATTTGACAGTTCAACAAAATTCAAAAACGTAACCTAGTAACGACGACATAGAATAACATGATATTTCGTTTTGTTAGATCTGCACATTTGCTTAACTTTTTTCAATTACGATTACATATTTATAATAATAATGACCGATACAAGTAATTTTAAGATTTCATTTTACTGATAAACCATTCTAAACATAATAAACAATTTCTCAATTGAAGAACTGACGTCGCTACAATTTTGTGTCAATAAACCTTTTTTCTTTTTAAATAACAGAGATGTTACTCTAAAAATTGAATTTGACATCTAGAATCGAATACATTGATTACTTGTGAATAAAAATCATCATATAAATTAATAAATTCGATTGACAAATGTTTCAAATCCGTATCGATTAATTCACTTTAATCGATGTTTTTAAGCAGGTTACCTCTCTTCGAAGATAAAATTGATAGACGTCAAATGTTGCCTATTAAATTGGCTCGACAATAATTCAAACTTTGTACACTTATCAAGGATCGGTGATACACAATAATCTTATGAGCTTATCTTATTTTAAAGCGGGTTTTTAGTATGCTTCATACATTCAGGCTAGGTTTCACCATGTTATTTGCAATAACAAACATGTTATAGTAACGGTTAGGGAAAATATGAGTTGCGGCCAATTGACAATTTTATAGAGGACGGCATAATTCTAAAACTATAACCACTCGTGTTTCATCAGTTAATGCTATTGTTAACGTTAAATAACCGTCAGAAGCGTCAAGAGATGTCATTAATTGACATGATACTTTGATAACTTAATTATGCTAAAAAATACGCTGGTGCAACCTATTTCGCTGTCACTTTAAAAGTCCCCGTTAGGTTGTATAGTTAAATTTGACATTAACCTTACCTTAATTAGAACTAAAATATGATGCAACTGGCCTTAGTATTCTAATACAAAGTAATCATATATTTTTTCCTGTATCGAGTAGGTAAATAGATTTAGATGAAATAGAAATAGTATAGTTGTTGCTACGCGACGTAATTTTCTAATGTTTTGAAGTGAAACTTCTTTATCGGGGTTGGAAAAAAAAATTGTGTAACATTTTTTCGTTACGCGTGACATTTTTCCGTTACACGCCATCTTTTTCTTATCCCTACCACGCGTGATACGACGTATTTCTGTAAAGTTGCATATAGTAAATTATTTTCGAAAAATAAGGTCATAAAGAAGTTTCACTTCTTACGTGTGTACACTAGTACACGCACACATTATTTATAATTTATTTTTAGTACTTATTTTATTATTATACTTTTCTCATGCTTACTTTTGGGTCAATACAACGATAAGATTTTGTCCTGCGAAAGCAGAGGACATATTTTATGAGCTTCTACAGTAAGGGACTCGAATTAAAGATTATTCGATATTAATTCTCTCACACATTTTAATCTCTTAAATGTTCAGATCTTATTATTATATTATGTTATCGTACATTTACGTAGTCTCTCTTGTTTTCTTTGTGTACGGAAAAATATTCATATCTTAAACAACACCTTATTTCTATTTTTACATTAACGTTTTAGGAATCTATCGATGTTATGACAAATGATAGACAAATGAATAATGAGATAGAGACTAAGATAAGATTAAATACTCCATAGATACTGCTTATCGAATCGATGGTAAATGTAAAAAAATATGTAATGACCATAGAAATCTAAATAACAAGACACATAGAAGTGCTATAATGTCATTCGTATGAAAACCGCTGTCGCCAAAATCAACACATTTAAACCGATAGCTAAACAGTACACACAAGTAAACTATGCCTTTTATTGGACAGCTTGATTTTAGTGAAAACTAACTTAAATATTAAATTAAGCTTTTTAATATGTATCCTAACGCACAAATTTACGGTTTATTTTAGAACTAGCTGTGCCCGCGACTTCGTCCGCGTGGAATAGTGACTGCATAGTAGTAACTACTTAACACACAATTATTGAGTAAACACGTCTTGAAACACGTACTATCATATACAACTAAATTATAAGTACTTACTTACACATTATTATAAAGTTAAGAAATAAAATAAATAATAACACAAAAGAACTGTTAGTAAAATTTATTACTAAACTGAGCTATAAAACTTAGGTACAGAAGAGTTCATAATTTCCAGGATGTGGTTATTCTCCCGCTCCCATATTCCTTCTACTTTCACAGACTTTCAACTTTTCCCTTTCACCCCTAGTAAATGGCAGAACCGATTTTGATCTAAACCATGTCTAATCATACCTATATATTATGTACATGTCATATCCTTTCGTTTGGTACTCCATTTGGATTATTTATCCCCAATATCACCCCTAAGGTGCCCTATATGTAATAAACAGATTAACCAATTTTGATAAAACATGACTAATTGTAATTCACACGTCATTTGATATGCCGCTTGATTATATTATTTGACCACATTCGATTATTCATTCCCACTTTTACCGCTATAAATCAATAAATGGATGAACCGATTTTGATTAAATATGCCTCATCATACTTCTCACGTCAGGTCATGCCCTTTCATTTGATATGCCACTTGGGTATATTATTTGACAACTTTTATTCCCACTTTTATATCTATATCCAATAAATGGATGAACCAATTTTGATAAAATATGTCTATTGTACTTAACACGTCATGTCTTTCATTAGATAAGTCACTTGAGTATACATATTTGATAAAATTTATTTATTTATTCCCACTTTTACCCCTATATCAAATAAATGGATGAACCGATTTTTATAACATTGGACTACTTAATTGTTTCTGACAGGTCGTCTTTTTTCATTTGATATATCACTTGGGTATAACAGACAGCATTCGTTTTTCTCATTCCCACTTTTGCCCTACATATAATTATTGGATGAACCGATTTTGATTAAATATGCCTCATTATACTTCTCACGTCAGGTCATGCCCTTTCATTTGATATGCCACTTGGGTATATTCGACAACTTTTATTCCCACTTTTATACCTACATATTATATCCAATAGTTAAATGGATGAACCAATTTTGATAAAATATTATGTCTTATTTTACTTTACACGTCATGTCTTTCATTAGATACGTCACTTGAGTATATTTGATAAAATTTATTTATTTATTCCCACTTTAACCCCTATATCAAATAAATTGATGAACCAATTTTGATATAATTTGACTTGTTGTTTCTGACAGGTCGTCTTTTTTCATTTGATATATCACTTGGGTATAACAGACAACATTCGTTTTTTTCATTCCCACTTTTACCCCTCTATATAATAAATGGATGAACCGATTTTGATTAAATACCTATGCCTCATTATACTTCTCAGTTCTCACGTCAGGTCATGCCCTTTCATTTGATATGCCACTTAGTTATATTTGACAACTTTTATTGCCACTTTTATCCAATAAATGGATGAACCAATTTTGATAAAATATGTCTTATTGTACTTTACACGTCATGTCTTTCATTAGATACGTCACTTGAGTATATTTGATAAAATTCATTTATTTATTCCCGCTTTTACCCCTATATCAAATAAATGGATGAACCGATTTTGATAAAATTTGACTAATTGTTTCTGACATGTCGTCTATTTTCATTTGATATATCACTTGGGTATAACCTACATTAACAACTTACATTAACAACTAACATGCGTTTTTTTCATCCCTATATAATATAATAAACAACTAATGTAAGAAAAAAACGCATCGCAAACGTTAGCGAGCTACGGTGGCACAGACAGACACGCAATACACACATAGCGGTCATAACACCCCTCTTTTTGCGTCGGGGGTTAAAAATATAATACCTACGACATAATTTCAAAGACCTTTTATATAGAAAATTTACCTGGAAGTAACCATAATGCTATTTGTGCAGGTTTTAGACTCATGAGCAAAAATCTAAATAAAGGTCCTTTGACCCCCCCTACTACCCCCTCAGCATAACCACCCCCCCCCACGCTTGGGGACTTTCGATATGATCATCTGGACATGTCAAGGAATAAACTTTCGATATGATCATCTGGACATGTCAAGGAATAACTTTAGCGTATAATTTACGTAATAAAGTAATTCATGTATAGAATGCCTTAGCAAATGTTCGCTGTGATTACTTAAATGGTCATAACTTTTTTATTTATGAACCGATTGACATGAAATAAACACTAAATGTTAAATGAAGCTTACCACAATATATTAGTGAAAACCGCATCTAAATCGGATAAGCCGTTTCTGAGATTAGCGTGTTCAAACATACAGACAAACAGACAAACAGACAAACAGACAAACAGACAAAAATTTTTTTAACAACAGTTTTGGGTTTGGGATCGATTTAGTAATAACCCCTGCTAATTTTTTTTACATATTTTCATTGTACAGACACCACTTTTCTAGAATTTTATTATATGTATTGATAACATCCCTAAGTATATGAGACGTTTTGTTTCTTTTTGCTCCAATAAGGTTGAAATTTGTGTTAAACGTGATAATAAGAATGCTCGACTGTGTCATTCATTGTTATTTCGATTACTATTAGTCCATTGAATGAGTCCCTTCAAGGGGGGTCTAGAGTGCGTGAGTTAGTAACGTAAGATGTTTCTTCGGAAACATGTCAAGAGTCCCTAGGTCATAAACATACTAAAACCCCGGGACACTAGGAGGAGCCCCGGAGTGGGGGGAGGGGGGAAATGGGTCCATTTTTTCATTTTTCGCTTAAATCTCAAAAACGGTACATGTTAGAGAAAAACTTTCAAGGAAAAGTTGAAAGGCCATAAAATTATCTACAAGTTGTACCTAAATCATTTTTTCCTATATCCTACCGTTTCTGAGTTATACGCAGTAAAAAATGATTTTGGCTCAAACAATTTCCCCATACTACACATCTATCGATCAAAAAATATTTATTTCTTCCAAAAAGCTCAAATGTACAACTTGTGACCGGTACTGATAGATTGCTTTTAATTAGGTCTATAATTGGTAAAATAAACACATTTCTCCATGGAAGCCTTTAGAAGGAATCGATTGTCAAAATATTATATTAGAGCAGTTTGAGTTACTGAACTTGATCTTTTTATTTTTTTGTTCCAAAAAACTCAAAAGTGCAGCTTGTGACCGTTACAGATAGATTGCTCATAATTAGGTCTATCATTGATAAAAATACCAGATTCCACGACGGAGGCGTTTACGGGGAATTGAATTTTGATTAGGGTAGTTACTGAACTTGATCTTTTTATTTTTTTCTTCCAAAAAACTCAAAAGTGCAACTTGTGACCGTTACAGATAGATTGCTCATAATTAGGTCTATCATTGATAAAAATACTAGATTCCACGACGGAGGCGTTTACGGGGAATTGAATTTTGATTAGGGTAGTTACTGAACTTGATCTTTTTATTTTTTTCTTCCAAAAAACTCAAAAGTGCAACTTGTGACCGTTACAGATAGATTGCTCATAATTAGGTCTATCATTGATAAAAATACCAGATTCCACGACGGAGGCGTTTACGGGGAATTGAATTTTGATTAGGGTAGTTACTGAACTTGATCTTTTTATTTTTTTCTTCCAAAAAACTCAAAAGTGCAACTTCTGACCGTTACAGATAGATTGCTCATAATTAGGTTTATCATTGATAAAAATACTAGATTCCACCACGGAGGCGTTTACGGGGAATTGAATTTTGTTAGGGTAGTTACGATACTTGAACTTTTTAATTTTTTTTCTTCAAAAAAACTCAAAAGTGCAACTTGTGACCTACACCGATAGATTGCTCATAATTAGGTCTATCATTGATAAAAAAACCAGATTCCACCATGGAGGCGTTTAGGAGGTATTGAATTTTATTAGGGTAGTTACGATACTTGAACTTTTTAACTAACTACCCTAATAAAATTCAATACCTCCTAAACGCCTCCATGGTGGAATCTGGTTTTTTTATCAATGATAGACCTAATTATGAGCAATCTATCGGTGTAGGTCACAAGTTGCACTTTTGAGTTTTTTTGAAGAAAAAAAATTAAAAAGTTCAAGTATCGTAACTACCCTAACAAAATTCAATTCCCCGTAAACGCCTCCGTGGTGGAATCTAGTATTTTTATCAATGATAGACCTAATTATGAGCAATCTATCTGTAACGGTCAGAAGTTGCACTTTTGAGTTTTTTGGAAGAAAAAAATAAAAAGATCAAGTTCAGTAACTACCCTAATCAAAATTCAATTCCCCGTAAACGCCTCCGTCGTGGAATCTGGTATTTTTATCAATGATAGACCTAATTATGAGCAATCTATCTGTAACGGTCACAAGTTGCACTTTTGAGTTTTTTGGAAGAAAAAAATAAAAAGATCAAGTTCAGTAACTACCCTAATCAAAATTCAATTCCCCGTAAACGCCTCCGTCGTGGAATCTAGTATTTTTATCAATGATAGACCTAATTATGAGCAATCTATCTGTAACGGTCACAAGTTGCACTTTTGAGTTTTTTGGAAGAAAAAAATAAAAAGATCAAGTTCAGTAACTACCCTAATCAAAATTCAATTCCCCGTAAACGCCTCCGTCGTGGAATCTGGTATTTTTATCAATGATAGACCTAATTATGAGCAATCTATCTGTACCGGTCACAAGTTGCACTTTTGAGTTTTTTGGAAGAAAAAAATAAAAAGATCAAGTTCAGTAACTCAAACTACCCTAATATAATATTTTGACAATCGATTCCTCCTAAAGGCTTCCATGGAGGAATGTGTTTATTTTACCAATTATAGACCTAATTAAGAGCAATCTATCAGTACCGGTCACAAGTTGCACATTTGAGTTTTTTGGAAGAAAGAAATATTTTTTGATCGATTGATGTGTACTATGGGGAAATTGTTTGAGCGAAAATCATTTTTTACTGCGTATAACTCAGAAACGGTAGGATATAGGGAAAAATGATTTAGGTACAACTTGTAGATAATTTTATGGCCTTTCAACTTTTTCTTGAAAGTTTTTCTCTAACATGTACCGTTTTTGAGATTTAAGTGAAAAATGAAAAAATGGTCCCATTTCCCCCCTCCCCCCACTCCGGGGCTCCTCCTAGTGTCCCGGGGTTTTAGTATGTTTATTACCTAGGTACTCTTGACATGTTTCCGAAAAAACATCTTACGTTACTAACTCACGCACTCTAGAACTTTTTATTCAATGGACTATATGGTGACACTCGTAATACTTGTAAATCCATACTAATATTATAAATGCGAAAGTAACTCTGTCTGTCTGTCTGTTACTCAATCACGCCTTAACAACTGAACCAATTTGCATGAAATTTGGTATAGAGATATTTTGATAACCGAGAAAGGACATAGGACAGGTTTTATCCCGGAAATCCCACGGGAACGGGAACTATGCGGGTTTTTCTTTGACTGCGCGGGCGATGCCGCGGGTGGAAAGCTAGTATTCTATAATTAACATTATTAAAGGAAAGGAAAGGAAAGGAAAAACGGCATTATTTCTAAAAAAAAATATTTGCCGATGAAATATTATTCCTTTATTAGTATAATTACAACTTGTGGAAGAATTTCCGCAATGGGAAATGCTGAAACACACCATGTTTACACACATACGTCTCCAGAGCAACTGAACTGTGACGAACACACTGGTGGCACAGCTGGTGATGTGAAAGTCACCTGAGTGGCGACAAGTCACGCGCGCTTACGACTTCTAGTGTCTTGTTATTTAGATTTCTATGGTAATGACGATTCAAAAGTGCTTCTAGAAGAAATCTAATTGAATAAATAAATGTTTGAGTTTGAAATGTATAGTCAGTGAATTATTAGAATTTACATTCCTAAGTACAACTGGCAATAGAATTCTTACAAATAACAGCAAGGTTTCATCATCATCAATCACGATAATCATCATCCTCGTGGTAAATGGAACTACGTTATGACAATTCAAAAGTGCTTCTAGAAGAAGTCTAATTGAATAAATAAATACCTACTTGAGTTTGAGATCCTTCATACTATACCTACGTACCTACATGTAACTGCAGCGCGGAGTACCTACCTAAATATTATGGTGGGCTATACAATTATACATATTATTGGTAGGTACCTTTTTTACTTTTTAATTCTTTCGGGCTAGCGGCTTTTCTACATTGAAATAAATAATTAACGTTCATAAATCGTTTTTTATCAATTTCGAGTTTGTAGGCGAAAAGGAAAGAAAAATTGGAAATTTAAATTATTGATCGTGAAACTTAGATACACAGAGTCATATAATAAAAAAGATGGATATAGGCATTAGATTCTAACACCTTCAATTGTACGTATTTGCTCAAATGAAAACTACTTAGTGAAGACGATTTTCACAAATAAGTTATGACAGAGCTATTTAGCTTTTAAGCTAAGAAAGTCATTGGTATATTCTTCTTATTGTCTATGGCTTTCCGATTTAATTCCTTATTCCGATAAGATGGTTTTCGTGACCTCAGACTGTTGCAGGAAACTTCCTTCAATTATTACACGAGTACATTTGTTCCGGTACCAGGTAAGCACTCATTCTCACGCAAGATAACGCGCCCAGATCATTGAATCTTATCTAAATATGTCGTACGTCGTAATAAACAACAAATCAAAAAGATAAACGCGCTATAAAAGCCAAATAATTCATACTTAGCTGACGTTATCTGTGACAGGTGTCAATGTGTCAAACTGACAGATGACAGCGCGCCAAATGGGTAGGAAATTACGTTGTGATTCACTTTGGAATGGATTGGTGTTTTTGAGATGTTCTTATCGTTTGATAAGTTAATCTTGTGATTTCAACATTATTTAACTTGTACGAATCACGTACTTATCTAGACAAATACGATTGACCCTTTTTTTATTCAAGTACCTACATTAGCATTACACCGTAAGCGGCAAGCGCTTACTTCGTCGTGAAAACCATATTGTATTTCATTAATTTATTTTATAACAGCTGAACACCTATACCAGTTGAAAATTAAATATAAACCTATCTATTTACATAACGCCAAAAGAATAGCAACGTCCCGGTCCCTAATGATATCAATCACTTCTCCTGCGTTAGCATTCTGATTTATTCCTAAAAGAAGGCAGAATTAATCCATCTGTCTGTTACAAATTGTTATTTGAACTTAAAAAAAAAGACGTGTGGCACTCGGGGACTGCCGCGGTAAAGCTATTGCATAGCATGCCTTCAAGCCACACCTCCGCACCCGTCGGAGTGGGGAGCGTGAGGTTATTTTCGTTACGGAATTTCTGGATTCGGTCCCCGCGCTCAAGGCCCGCGATAGAAGCTATGCAATAGCTTAAAATTATACTGCTATATATCAATGACATAGAACTTTATTTTTTTTAATCATGTATTAACGGGCTTTATAATAAGCGTTGTTTAAAAGCATAGAATTGTCCTTATAAGAATTTATGATTACGAATTTCCGCGAGTAAAACGGCAAGAAAACAGCTATGTAGTTCAAACTTCATTAACTTTAGATACTGCAAAAATATGACTCAGCAAAAACAAAATGAGTCACAACCGAAGTGCACAGATTATATACCCAGCCACAGATACAAAATTAATCGTAAATTTTGAAACTAGATGAAATATGAGTGTAGCAATTAGAGGGTTCCCACAGCGTTATCGGTAATACGGTTTGTTTGTTTGTGTGTTTTGGCGATAACTGCGGCCGTACTCGTTCACACGGGCAGAGTGGTGTGGCTATGCGTTATGATTTTTTTTTAATATATGGATTTTTTTGTCTATGGTCGGTTGTAAAATTAAAAAAATGTTAATTGAATACCTACTAGATATAGGTACTTAATGTCTCGCATTATTTCTTATTGTGGTTGCATGGATGTCGACAGATTTTATTTTTTGAATAACTATTAATTTAATTTTTATTTAGTGTTTTCATAGTATTATTATTTTGCGATATTTATCTAAGTAGGTATAGTTAATTTTTTATTTGTCCCCAAAAAAACATAAATTATAGTCACCCTACTAGTATGCAAACACATTGGTAACAGGTTGGCAAAATAAATCAATACATTTAGATCATTTCACATTCTGTCTGTTTTTATATGGTAGCTATGTTTTTACTGCGACTCTGCTTGCTTGATTTGAAGGAAAATGTCCTTTGATCTTAGTACCTGCCTATACTTAGGTATCTATGCGTAGTTTAGGCTTTAGCTTTAGTTCTACCAGAGCCTACTATAAAAATTTTTAACGCATCCAAACTCGATTGATTATGAAAAGTAAATCATTTTTTGAGTAGTTTTAAAAAATTTTTTTGAATGATTATTAATTTAAAATCTATAAAATAAAATTAATATGTTTTTCTTTTTTCTTTTTCTTATCTTCTGTACCTATGTGTGTGTTAAATAAAGAATTTTGTATTGTAGGTAATTTCTATATCATCGTGGAAAAAACAGAAGATGATGACTATGATCATTTTCTTTAACATTCTTAAAATACACTTTAAAATGCTTACATTTTTTTTCATTTAAGTATATCTACCTATACATTTTAAAATTTTGTTCAAAGTAACTAGTTAGATACATTTTGTTCTTACAGATCTTAGCTGACCTAGGCTATCAGACCTAATAAGGACCTAATAAATTTGATTGCGCAAAAAACGTTTTTCGGGGTCAAAGGTATATTTAAGGTACACTTGGTAAAATATTTTTATCTCAAATGCTTAGGTTTTATCAAAAAATACTTTAGATAAAAATTACACATCTTAAAATAATCTACAAAAGTGGTCCAACTACTTTTTTCTTAGAATTACCATTCCTGAGATATCGCGCTTCGAAATTGTCTAAACGTCGTATTTAGAACTAGCTGTGCCCCGCGGTTTTACCCGCATTGCTCCCTATTGGTCTTTGCGTGATGATATAGGTACCATAATATTATACAGGGTGACCCATTATTGGTATACTAAGCGTGAAGGGACTTGTAGTTTTGCATACACTGATCACGTAAAAAATACTTAAACAACAAAATTACACCAAAAAATTTTTGCTAAATTTTCCTGAAAATCCATATTTTCTTCTCTAGCTTCGCGCAGCCGGCATATACCGCTTCGCTAATGTGAGCATTTTGTCTATGAAAACATAATCACGACAGGTCACGTGCTGGTAGCAAAGCTGGGCAGGTTGCTTGTTATGGGTGTACACATAGATTTATAAGAATTCATCTACATATTTGAAAAAAAAAAACTGAGTCTGGAATTTTATAAATATTTTTACGTACCTTCTCAGCGTATGCAAAACTATAACCTCCTTTGAGCTTAGTATACAAACAGTGGGACACCCTGTATAGCCTTTCTCGATAAAATATGGACTATCTAACAGTGTGATATTTTTTTAAATCCGTCTTATCCATAAGTTATTATTAAATCCTATGAGGCTTCCTATAACATTTATTAACTCAAACTCCTTCTATTGGCTGAAATTCTTCATAGTCAGCATCCTTTCCTTTATTTTAATTATTAGATATCAATAATGCAATCTTGGTAAAAATTGCTATAGAAAGATCAAATGTTAAAGCCCTGACAATCGAACTTAAAGATCTCTATCAGAGTAGAGCTTTACAAAGCCAGTGTTCTATAAAGAAAATTATTGTTTTTTTTTATATTTATTCAGACTTCAAAATTTGAACAAAACATCCTTTAATTTTAATAAAATAAATCAAAAAACGATATAAAACAGACTACTATCTTTAATACCGTAATTGAAGCGCAAACCGGCTACTAATCTATCTAATTTGAGCTAATACGAACTACAGTCCAAGTTCCCGGGCTAACCTATAAATATGTCAAACGAAACACCCTATCGCCCTCTCTGTCCAACCCATACAAAATTATCCACCGTCTCGCTCGCACACAGCCCTGATAGGTCCAAAAAGTTTCCACTCCGCCCCTCATTAATAGACAATAGAGTTGAAAAAAGAAAAAACATGGCCATCTCGTTTTGGCGCGCTCGGAGACGTGGGCAAACGTTGTTTTAAGTAGAAATTCTTGGCGTAATGAAATTTCGCCGATTGCAAGTTTTAGCAATTCGATTTAGTTGGAATTGGCGATTTTTAACGCAACACAGCGCTTGTTGTTCACTTTACGTTTGGTTTGTTTTTATTGATTGCGAATTTAAGTCGTGTTTTGTTATTTTTTTAAATGTAGCCCACAAGTTGACATATTTTGAAAAATGTTACAACGCTCAATAAAATACTTACATTTCAGATTGAGATAATATGTAATACCTACTTATGTAATTAATTCACAAATTTTGTCTTTAGTTATTTTCGAGAATGTATCACTGAAAATTATTCATATTTCTTTCAATTAACAACCTAGATTGCAATAATGCTTATTTTATTGGAGTTTCACGAAAAAAATGACTTGAATATTATTTTCTTCTCTACGAATGGGGCTTTTTAATATTTAAGTACCTACATAGAACACTAGGTAGGTACCTACCTGCTACCCGAAGATACGACTGCAACCTGCAAAAACAAAAGATATCATTGATATTCATATGATTTATAAGTAGGTAAGTATGTAATAAGCTAGATTAGCTAAATATTTGCTTCCGGAAAAACCTAGGAGACTCTTCACAAGTTTCCACACAGCACGTCAATAGCACGTCAGGCGTCAGCCCATCCCTCTGTCATGTCCTGAAAAAAGGCACCAGTTAAAAATTAACATACGGTAACGGTTAAAAATTAACATAAAATTACAACAATATCGGTTACACAGCAATTGGAGCAATTTCGGCTATTCTCTAAATTGCCCGTGCTTGCCTATACACATCACAATTAAGGGTCCAATTCCAATATTGCCCCTGCTGCAGGTACGTGAGATTCGCACGCATAAGTCTATAAGTGTAGATTACATTTTCAGCCAATTAAAACGAAGTGATCAAGCGAAGATGATGATGATGTCATTCAAGATTGTTTTCTATTTCAGGGGATTTCCCGAAATATCAATTTCCTTTACAGATTGCAGACCATTGATGATTGGCTTTTCATAATAGAACCTAGGAGCTATTTAGAACTTTTCAATGTGTTAGGTTGTTAATTTATAATGATACTAGATTTGTGCCCGCGACTTCGCCCGCGTTTTCAAAGGAAAAGCCGCATAGTTCCCGTTCCCGTGGGATTTCCGGGAAAAAACTTATCCTATGTGTTAATCCAAGTTACCCTCTATATGTGCGCTAAATTTCATTGTAATCGGTTCAGTAGAATTTGCGTGAAAGAGTAACAAACACACACACAGACATCCTCACAAACTTTCGTATTTATAATATTAGTAGAACTTAATGAAGTTTACTTTCCTTGGGGTTAAGAACAGATGTATTTTACTGGTCGATAATATGGTTAGCATTCTGCAGTTACTATTTACTTAGATAATTACTTCAACGCTGCAACCACCTATGGTATATCTTGGCCCAATGATCTCCAGGAATCACACCTTAACATCTTTTTAAGGTCTTCTCCTTGAAGAATGTCGATCATTTTGACTTCATCTCTCCAGTGACGAGCCGAGGCTGGTGTGAGCGTTTATATATTCATGTACCTGCTGCACTGGTATTAATATTATAAGTAGGTACTTGTGTATACAAAAAATATGACTGGCAAGTTATCTTGGCCTCACTACTCAAATCATAATTAAACCTTCAAAGAGAAGTAAATAAACTACATCTGTTTTGGCTTCACCCTGGCATTTGTAGAGCCTACCTAGTACCTACTGCCCCCACTGGGCCACCCTTTCTGTTTCTATTCGTAATTTCGTAAGTATGTACCTATCTTTATTAACCCATCACAAACCAAGGTAAGTATAACAAGTAAGGAAACTATTGTGTAAAGTTATATCAATAAAACAATATCATTTATCATCAACTTATCAATCGATAAAACAACATCTCATTTCTACGACATCACCAATTTTGTCTCAAAAGAAAACAAGATGAATTGCAAAAAATCCCCGCCAATAGCCGAAGCAATTTATTTTAACGCTCTAATATAATCTGTGTATATTTTTTTCATTCTATTTTATCTGTGCAAAAAAGTTAATGTTCCCGAAATCAAAGAACAAAGCTCTATTGTAGATACAAATAATATGAAATCAAGCCGCGGTTAAGCAGTAAATTTGGTCGTCTCATGCGTAAATTTCATCGCTGCGCGCGCGAAAAGAATAGACAATGTGGAAGCGAGACAGACAATGGCGGGTGGGGCGTCCCGAACCAGCGTTTATTGAACCTCTGCTCCAACTGAGCTGGATTATGGCTGGTATCAGATAATAACGGTCTGTACCGCCCATGTCCACATACGATAAGATATGGGCAGATAATGGGTGATACCGGGCATAATGAAATAATCCAGTTGTTACCGACGGTTAGTCGGAGTAGGTTTCCGAACGCGCGCGGGAAATTTTGACGTTTCGCTTTTTTTTTTAATCGCGTTTTGACGCAGTGGCTGTGATTTTGGACCGTGAAGGGTTTAGTGTTATTGTTTTTTATGGTGCTTTTATTTTCTTTACATAGCTTCCGGTAAGATAATTGAGATTTATAGGTTTTATTACGTAGTTATTAAATAACTTTCAAATGTAATAAATATACGATTTTATGTGCAAAATAATAAAAAACTTATTTGGCAAGATTCAAAGAAAGTTTGGAAAATCCAAAAGTGCACGACTCATAATGCTCATTTAATTATGAAATAAAAAAAAAACTTATTGAAGTTTTCGTTTTTTATTAATTGCAATTAAACGACACTGAATTAATTAATCATTCGCATTCAGTGACCTACAATCGTCGATTAGAATATTTAAAAAAAAAATTCAACTCAAATGATGGATTTTTTCACAAGTTATAGTGTTTTCAGGTTTCACACATGACGGACAGGAAAATTTTTTGACCTATTTCGGTGTTTTTTTTCCAATTCTATTGAAGTAAATCAATTTTTAAAAAGTATGGGATTAATCTCCATTAAATTATCTCGACAATAGTATGCAAAATATCTTGATTCCGTGAACTAACAAGGCTATAATAATAAGAATAGCTGCAAAAATGAGGCGAAAAAAATTTTTCGATCGTAAAGCACTCTCTGATGCTTCGCATCATGAGTCGTGCAATAAGTTTATTTTATTTATTTATATGATTGTTTATGAAGCTTTCCTAATTTTTCTCAATTCAAAGATAAAAAATTTCCCTGAAGCAAAGGGTAAAAACCAAAACTTGACAAAAACTTATTTTCCTCTATCTAGATAATTTAGGTATCTACATACTTATTACTTATATAAGAAAATAATCAATTTTAACTGCAATCGATTATTTTTTTTTTGAATAAAGAATAGGTGCTGCATAAATGATAGGTAATAAATAGTAATAGTTTCATATTTTATGTAATACATACACAAGAGAGCTTATACAAGCATTCAAATGAAAAGATTTCGACGCGCTTACAGACCCACCGGACATTTTTAAAACATAAAATACCTACTAACCCTATAAAAAATATCACTTGCCGAGGCTACCTGTATGCTAAATGAGAACCATGTGCAACTAATCGGCTAAAATAAAAATACTAACTACTTATCAGTAAAAGTCTCACTAAAATAATTTAGTCTGGGGCCGTATTATGACCTCTTATTTCCAGACAGATTACGCCGTGAATTTAACTGACTGGCAAATTCATGCTTATAATGATATGATTGAAATAACCATTGGCTGATTGTTGCGACCATAATATGAATTTGTCAGTCAGTTCAATTCACAGCGTAAACTGTCTGGAAATAAGATGTCATAATACTGCCCCTGTTCGAGCCATGAGTTCTAGAGCCACTTTCTAGAAAACAATCAACTTTATACAATTCATAAGAAGGCTTTATTAATTAACTACCTAATGATTTTTTTGCATTTAGGTATTTATTTGTATAGATAAATAATATTACGATTATTTATGGGAAGAACATCTATATATATATAAAACTCAAAGGTGACTGATATAGTGATCTATCAACGCACAACCCAAACCACTGGACGTATCGGCACAGATTAGAGAATAGTAATTACTTCGTGTATCGGGCTGAAATTTGGCATGCAGGTAGATGTTCGGACGTAGGTATCCGCTAAGAAAGGATTTCCCGAAATTCTTACGGGATCAGGGAAAAACGGGGATGCACGTACAAAGTCGTGGGCGGAAGCTAGTTAGGTATATACCTACTATTTTCCTACGAATGATTTAACATGTTTTTATTTACAACCTTAGATACGGAGAAAACATGAAAATCGATCAAGCCGTTTTGAAGGAGATTGATAACAATAACTGTGGCAAGAAAATTGTTAGCATGCAATTTGGATTAAATTAAAATAACATTAGTCAAATAGACTTCTAGACTTCCTTTAGAAGCGTTTTCGGAAATAAGTTATTACTTAGAAGAGTCGACAAGAAACTCCGTAGGTATATAGGTAGGATAGTTGCTCTTCTTAAATTATGTCAACTGAAGATAATTTTTATTTTTCTATCATAATAAATTATATATCTTATTCCATATATATTAAATCCATACTAATATTATAAATGCGAAAGTAACTCTGTCTGTCTGTCTGTTACTCAATCACGCCTAAACTACAGAACCAATTTGCATGAAATTTGGTATGGAGATATTTTGATACCCGAGAAAGGACATAGGCTACCTTTTATTGCGAAATATGTACCACGGGCGAAGCCGGGGCGGAACTCTAGTATTGAATAATTCCTTCTCTTTAAATTTATACTTAGGTATATAGTAAAGTAGTTTAGGTGCATATAATATAGTAGTACACATATAAAAAAAACTCCGTCGGACTTTTTAAACCGCGTGAAACGCAGAACCGATTTTAATGAATTTTCACGTAGGCTGACTAAAGCCAATCTTATTGCGTATAATATACTTAGTCGAATTTCACCAAAAACATTTTCATGTGAAATTTCATCTATAGATAGCATTCTGAAAAAGTTATCAGGGGGTTACTATGATGATATAGAGAGTAACTTGGATTAACACATAGGATAGGTTTCATCCCGGAAATCCCACAGGAACGGAAACTATTCGGGTTTTTCTTTCAAAACGCGGGCGAAGCCGCGGGCGGAAAGCTATCCATACTAATATTATAAATGCGAAAGTAACTCTGTCTGTCTGTCTGTTACTCAATCACGCCTAAACTACTGAACCAATTTGCATGAAATTTGGTATGAAGATATTTTGATACCCGAGAAAGGACATAGGCTACCTTTTATTGCGAAATATGTACCACGGGCGAAGCCGGGGCGGACCTCTAGTAAATATATAAAATGTAGAGCCAAGCGTCTAAACTATACACGTATTAACTCTTCAATTAACTTAAAACCTCTTTACTTTAGTTAAAAGTGTCCGTTTCGTTACTACGTAAACAGTTGTAATATAGATTAAGAATTTTTCACCGTACTTTTGGAAAAATAGAATTTTACTTGGGTATTTTATAGACCCGAACGAAATTGTTGTTGCGATACTAAAAATTGTGAGTGTTTTCTTGATTTAATTTTATAATTTATTATTAATTAATAACTCAACGATTACACTATAAAGTGATGGAATCGTTGAGCGAGCGTGGTCACTCAACTTTAGGAGATAATTAAAAAAATAGTCTTCTACTGAAAGATTTTTAACTATTTTTCGTTCAAAATCTCATTAAAAGCGTAAATTGCAGTTTGGCCGTGAAAGCGTAACAAACTTATAATCCTATTAGTAAATACTTACCTACCGCGGATTATTTCTGCCTGTAACATCTTCTAAACGGTTCTTTATTGTGGTTTTAAATATAATCATGCATGCATGAGCCTTGAAATTGAAACTTAAATTCTATTCTAGCTTCAATCTACTATATAAAAATAAGTCGGGTTTTCCTTCCTGACGCTATAACTCCAGAACGCACGCGGTTTTGCATTCGTTGGAAAGGTCTCGGGCTCCGTGACGTTTATAGCAAAGAAAAGATGTCTCTGGTGGCGAAACGGAGTTCGCCGGGTTTGCTAGTTATTTTAATATTTTATTTGACAAGATAACGGTCAGTAGGTACGTCTCTAGCTTTTTTCCGTAGTAAACTTAATTAAATATGTATCATCAAATAAACAATTTAGGTATATTATCCCTAATTTTAATAACCGAAATCCACTTAATGAATGGAAACAGATAAAATATCGATAAAAACACTGCATAATATACTTAATGAATTTGATAAGCTCAAATCGGTTAATAATAAAGTTATTATTATCAATTTAATATTCGACGCGTGACAGACAGGCGGTAGTAGTGATAATATTATATGGGTATCATTTAAGCTATCACCAATTTAATTAGTTTTGTGTTTCTTAAATAATAGGATTTGTCCTCAAAATAGTAGATCTGTCACCAAAATGTAGTCACCATACAATGCAAAATCAGTTCCACAATAAATAACCTAAAATCCTGAGATATAAGGTCTATACCAAATAAATGTTTTTGTATGTATTATAATAGGTGTGTCCTAATAAGTATTTAAGCAAACTAATTTAAAGAGACCACCAATAAATCATATTATGTTACTAGAAAATTGCATTAAGTTCAAATAAAAAATTAGGGTTGTCATGATCGTTTCAACCAAAAGATTCTGCTACTTTAACTAGACTCCCAAGGTTCTAAATGTCCACTGGTAGCATAAATTATATTTAAATAAAAATTTTAGCAGAGTAGTAAATAAAACAATTATTAAAGTCAAAATAATCAATATTTATTGTTTGAATATTACCACTGAATAATCAGCTCTGGTTTAATAGCTGGCTTATGGCTAGCATAATTGTAGATAAAACACTTAATTAAAGTTAAAATAATCAATTTTTAAAGCGCGCCAATTTGTCTCCGCCCCTTTGATCATTTTTTCATTAAAATTATAAATTGATGTATTAAATTGGTAGTGAATACTATTAATTTAATATCTGAACGAAATAAAATGTTACTACTGTATTGGTGACAAAATATCAAATAAAAAGGAGTCGCAGTCAGGGATCGATAATCGATTTATTTGGTGACAGATCTACCATTCTGAGCACAGAGCTATTATTTAAGTAACAAAACTGTTATTATAAGAACGAAGTTTATATTCATGTAATGCAATATAATTTTATTGGTTATCGATCTCTTATTTTACACATATATTAACATTAATTTGATAATTCATACCTGGGAACAATTTTTGTTTATCTGAGAACGAAAATATTTCGTGGTGATAGATCTATTTATTAGGTGATACAACTTGATGATAAATATAAATTTTGGTGATAGAAAATATAGTTCCCATATTATATACCTATATTAATATTATGGTATACTTATTACTTAGTTATTTGTACCTACATAAAATAAGTACTAATAATATAAACCTGATTGTTTGAATTTTTTTTAAGTGGGGAAATCGTGTCCCTTCGTCCAGCATACTCACCACAACTCACCATGGAATCCTGATATTTCATGAATGTCAAAAAACTGTTCTGAAATAGTGCTAAATAGTGCCCAAAGGAAAAAAATAGTGCTCTTGTACTTGCGAAGTTATAGCCATAGTTCGATGAGTATGCTGGACGAAGGTTTCGCCCAGCATACTCACCTCCGTCCGGAGAATCTGTATACGCTTCAAACATAATTCATACTTCAAAAAATAGTTCCCAAATAGTGCCAAACGGTGCCCAAAAAGAAAAAACAGTGCTCGAATAACTTCGGAGTTATAGGCTTCGTTCAGTGAGTATGCTGGGCGTAGGTTCTACGCCCAGCATACTCACCTCAGTGCGCGAATATCGAACGAGCTATAGGTATAATTTACGTCTCAAAAAATTGTGCTTGAAATAGTGCCCAATATCAGTCCAATTTTTGCTTGACTTTTGACTTAGAAAACCATTAAATTTTAATGTAAACTTCTACATACTAACGTAAAATGGGGTACAGTCGTCGACACATGTTTTTGGACAAAAATATTAAACTTTCTAATTGTAGACTTCATGTTATTGGAAATAATTATGGTATTTTCTCACATGTCAAAAACTTTCGATTAAATGCATTATTATATATTTTATAAATAATAATAAATGAATGAAACTTTAAGCGTAAATGAAGTCTATTACTTCATTGCATTGTGTGTTTGTCTGAATAAAAACAGTCATTTGCAGCCAATAAAATTAATATCTTGAAAAATTGTAAAAAGGAAATTATACAGTTTCTTTTTGTATATATGTTGCAGGCAAAACTTATAACCAGTCAAAACTAGTACTGTGACATAGTTATACAAATTTTTAAAACTCTTTCCAATAGTTTCATCAATGAAAGGTTTAGTAATAAAAAACATTTTTAATTACTTACGTTATTTATTACTATTTAAAGGGCCAAAGTAATCAGAATTCTAGTTAACTAGTTCACAGCTTTTGTTAACATTCATAATATAATCAATGTAAATAGAAAAAATTGTAGTTTTAATATTGTATATAATATACATATAAAAAAATGTTTAGCGTCGCGGGCGCCGCGCGTCGTAAGCCCCATACCTATTGACCGTACGTGCATCCATTACTGCCACACTATATTGAACTTTATCACATGAGGAATACAGGTCAATTCCGTAAACCTTGTGGTACCGTCCTTGATCCGGAAAATGATTATTTTGAATAATTTTGTCAGTTGTAATGTAAGCATTAATAACAGCAACTTTATTTTTCATGCATGATTTACTTCATTTGATATCTTAATCCTTCAAGCGCCGTGATCTAGACAAATATATAAAATCATTGTTCCTAGCTACCGGGGTCCCATGCGACGCGCGAAGGCTTAATCATATTATTATAAAGTATTATTAAAATAATGTGTAATTAATAATATTGCGATTCTAAAGTAAATACTCCCTTACATAGACAATATAACAAAACAAATAATTTACACAAGACAAAAATTGTTAGAAAGAAAGTTAATAATATATTGTATTCGACTGTATACTCAATGTAATGTATGTAGAAGTTTACAATCAAATTTAATGGTTTTCTAGGTCAAAAGTCAAGCAAAAATTGGACTGATATTGGGCACTATTTCAAGCACAATTTTTTGAGACGTAAATTGTACCTTTAGCTCGTTCGATATTCGCGCACTGAGGTGAGTATGCTGGGCGTAGAACCTACGCCCAGCATACTCACTGAACGAAGCCTGTAACTCCGAAGTTATTCGAGCACTGTTTTTTCTTTTTGGGCACCGTTTGGCACTATTTGGGAACTATTTTTTGAAGTATGAATTATGTTTGAAGCGTATACAGATTCTCCGGACGGAGGTGAGTATGCTGGGCGAAACCTTCGTCCAGCATACTCATCGAACTATGGCTATAACTTCGCAAGTACAAGAGCACTATTTTTTTCCTTTGGGCACTATTTAGCACTATTTCAGAACAGTTTTTTGACATTCATGAAATATCAGGATTCCATGGTGAGTATGCTGGACGAAGGGACACGGGAAATCTTGCATAGATACCCGCACGGGCTCCGGGGGAGGGGCCGTGGGTTATGTCGGATTCCTACCGACCAAAACCCCACTGTGTTCCGTCAAGCCGCATCAACCAGAGGGCCACGGGTATTGGTAGAATTCATCCGTAACCCCATCAGCGGCAGCCCGTCGCCGGGCCCAAACAAGCTCTACCCTCAACATTTCAAATTTTATCCAAATCGATTCTATAATTATCCATGAGAGAGCACTAAACATTCCTCTTTTATTTGAAACTATAGTTTATGCGTGAAATAACCCTAAATATCACGTAGGTTCTAGGTACTTAGTTTTATCCCGCTGCTTTACTCACATTTTTAATTACTTATAATATAAATACTTTATAAATATCAAATGTCAAATCTTAGATTATAAAGGGACTTGGCGTTACTTGAGATGATAAATTGATAACTTATTTTATCAATGAACGCTTGTATTCACGAAAAAATTCCACCCGATTATTTTTCAGAAATACTATGAAAGATTTCGTTTCAACGAACTAATAGATTACAGAAAATAACAGCTTATAATAATTATTTACGCCGTAAAGTATTATTAAAACATATTATGTTGCGTGAAAAGCATATAAAGTTTACGTTATACCACGCTAAAGTGCTCATTAGAATTAGATGAAATTTTTAAGGGCCGATTTTTCAATGCTTGGATAAAATTTATTCGTCGAATAATGTATAAAACTACCATTTTAAAAACGTATTCTAATTGCCCGTATTTGACAGTTTACGTGACATTTTAATATTATCGTGTAATACTTTATTGGACGGATAAGTTTTATCCAAAAAAGAACTGCTACTTTTAAAACGGAACTGCATACCACCAACCATGCAATGAAACTGCAGGTTTTAGAAATGAGATTAAAATATTGAAATTGACTTTTAAAAACTGAACACTTATTTGAAAGGTTTTTAATATACATCAAAAGGATTATGCAAATAATACTAATCCTTTAGTTTAAAATCTACCAAGAGTGGAACGCACCACCACACTTTCTAGTACAAGAAAAACGCAATACCAAACTAACAGCCCATCTCTTTACAGACCAACAATGAAACAAGAACCTAACTAACCATGTACCACGAGACAGAACAAATTGACATCGACCAAGACTCAAACCACAGCAGATCCAACACTCCCAAAATGTTCTACAAAGAAGAGAAAACAGTGATTAACCAGAAAAAGTCCTTTTGCATAGATGCCTTGCTATCCAAACATATAGATTCCGACGCTGAGAAAACGCAGAATTACGTAGCGTTAATGAATAAAAATTACATAGCAAGATACCAGAATGATTATGAGAGAGTGGAACAGCAAACAGAAGGTATGGAGAGGGAGAGGGTCAGTGAGAGTCCTAAAAGTGGGAGTAGTAGGAGTGTATCGCCAGGGTCGGAAGATGGGAATAGATCCGAGTCCTATAGTCCTCCGATTTCGCCAGGCGTTGAGGGTGGGAATGAAGAATATGAGAGCTATAGACCTGGTAAGGTTTTATTGTAAAAAGTAGAGCTTAACTATATTTTAATTTTGTCGATAAAACATTCTTCTCATTATTTAATGAATCGAAAGGTAGCGAATTAATTTCTAAATAAGCAGTGAATATTTAATAGCTTTATTCGAAGTGAAGTCCGAAACTACTAATCCGATTTTCGTTATTAACTGTATTATACAGCTATATAAGGTTATGAAATTACAATTATTATTAGTAATTACAATTAAATTAAAATTAATGTGCGCATACCTTGGCATGATCAGAGTTCTCATGAGAACAAAATACCATCACATAACTTATCCATACTAATATGTATTATAAATGCGAAAGTAACTCTGTCTGTCTGTCTGTTACTCAATCACGCCTAAACTACTGAATCAATTTGCATGAAATTTGGTATGGAGATATTTTGATACCCGAGAAAGGACATAGGCTACCTTTTATTGCGAAATATGTACCACGGGCGAAGCCGGGGCGGACCTCTAGTTTTGAATAAAACTTACATTATTTTGTCACTACTTAAACATTAGAGAATCATTCAAACTCGAAAGAAGCGTATTTGAATCTTGTCTATGATCGATTTTTCTTTCAAATAATATCTGTGATAATATATAACCACAGATATAACTCACCACAAAACTAAAAAACCAAAACTACAACTTATTACATTTTCCACAGGTATAGTCCCAAAGCCGGGTCTCCTACCACAAAACCCGGCGCTCGTAGCACAGTCATCTCTATTCAACTACCCGCAAATGGGCATGCCCAGCGGCCCGATGCCGTCCGCCTTCCATCACCCGGGCGACAGGGTACTGCATCATATGCAGCTGGAGTGGCTCGCCAGGACGGGGATGTTCTACCATAGGATACCGGAGTTGGGAGGTAAGTTTGTGTAACGCACGATTTAATGTTAGTACATGTGTAAAAACCTAAGTGCTTCGCTCGCTCCAGGAAGCAAATAAAACTAATAAAAAAGTGTTATCCTATATTACAACAAGCAGGTACTACATAAAATTATTTTTTTATCCGTATGTTACTCAATGAGGATGAATTATTCCGCTTGTTCCGTGTACAGATCAATTCTTGAAAAAGATATTAAGAGACAAGGTGGCGGTTCGCGCCGCGACAGAGACAAGCGACCGAGACAGGAGACCGCGACCGAAGACTGCGACAAGTGTCTCGCTCTCATCTGCATGTACTGTAAGGCGAGACCGAGACCGGATACCGCGACAAGTGTCTCAGGCTCTTCACGACCGAAAAGTTAATCAGTATCGGAGTCTGTCGATGTAGTCAGTTGTGTTTGTGTCATGATGGAAAACCAAGTAGTAGAAGTTCTATTGGAGGAAGAAGAAGACGATGATTTGCTATTATATTATTATTACAAATACAAAACTAAAAGAATATTACCTATTAAAGAATTATATTTAACTAGAGGCCAAGAAGGATCATTTTCGCTATTAGTAAACAAGCACCTAATGTTTGATGACAAAAACACATGTGCTTTTTGAGCGCGACACGAGACACTACTGGTCTGGGGCAGCGACCGTCTCGCTGTCTCCCGCCTCGCGTCTCTGTCTCCTGTCTCTGTCTCGCTCGCGAACTGTCGCCTATACATTGCCGAACGTCAAGTAACGGTCGCGGTCACAGACATAGATAGACTACGCAAGTACCGCGATCTGTATGAAAACCAAGCGTGTCATATTTTTTGTACTGACCTTGACGCGTTATGACGTCACGAGCGCTTTTTAGTGATGGTAATTTCATTTTACGCTAAATCGATTAGGACGCCACTCGCGCGGCGATTCTAGTATCGTCCTATCCCATCGAAGTAAATCGAAAGAAATCAGATCAAACTAGATCTATGTCTAAGAGGTAATTAAATAAATGAATCGTAATCGATTACTAAATCGATTCAAGACAGAAAAATGATAATTACCATAGACAGAGGAATGATAAAATAAATTTATAAACCTTTTAATATTCTAACAAGTAAACTAATGTGTTTTAGCTTTTTCTTACATATGCCCATTGAGTTACCGTGTACTACGTACTAGAGAGGCCATCGAAAGAAAGTAATGAAACTGTCAATCAATCAATCTTTATGTCCCGTTGCATCAATCCATTTTTCTTTTATGTTCGGGTTACTTGGAAAACTGAAAAAACAAACATAGTCTAAGCAATAAGGAGTTTTGACAAAAAAAAATCTATGCCTTTTTTTCTGAAAAATTGCTCCTTCAAATTATCATTTTTCTGTTCGATTATAAAATCGATTAGAATCGAGAACTGTTGCATCAAATGAACATCACTAACCACAAAATTGGACAGAAAAATGAGAACAGAAAAATGAGAAGACGCTATTCATTGCTTGTTGTCATACGACTCGATCTTTACCGTGCCAAGTAAAAGCCGCAATGTATTCCGAATCATTTCGTATGATTTGGTATCCGTGTTTGTCACGATCGTTTTCCACAGATATTCTTTATTTGATTTTAAAATTAATAGTGCATATTCTGATTAGAAAATTACTTACCGGTGGAAGGAAACATCTCTGCTAACTCGGCCACTCACAGCTGTGGAGTTTCTACAGTTTATAACGGCGTAATTCGGCATTTTACTTTATTCAGCTTCACGTCTTTCCTTGGCGAACTGCAAGCGCGGACTGAGTGTAGGCCAGCGTCAAGTAAGTTTCATAATCTTAGTTTGGACACGGGAAGTACATACACTCGCTTAGTCTATCTTGATACATGTCTGTGGTCGCGGTCTTCGGCCGCGGTCTCCTGTCTCGGTCGCTTGTCTCTGTCGCGGCGCGAACCGCCACCTTAAGTAGGTACTTCGTTTCGCATGAATAAAGCTTGGCAGTAAATTTAAGACAATTTGGAAGAAAATCTATCAAAATCGCGGACTTTCAACTAATACAAAATATAAAAAAAATCACCTGACGTAATTTGTCATCATCCCACGCCTGTCACCAATAAAAAGAAGTGTTCGAATATGTCACTGTCAACAGCGACAGGTGTCACATTTGCACAGATTATGTGCACCCTCCGGCTTGCAACCCTTCATAGAGCCCTGTGGCTTGTTTATTGTCACGGTAAACAGTGAAGCGTGTTTTATTCAATGCTGGTTTGTTTTTATTGTTGTAGGCAACATAATACACGTATGGGTAGTTACTGTTAAATTGAAACAAAAATTTACAAAATATGATTAAAGTAAGTAAGTAGGTATAGCTACAAATAATTAAAATATGTAATACCTATGTAGCACCAACTTCGACCTGACTTTATTTTTTGATAACCGAACTCAGTGATATTTAAAAAAAAAAAGACGTGTGGCACTCGGGGACTGCCGCGATACAGCTATTGCCACTATTCTCTAATCTGTGCTATTGCATAGCGTGCCTTCAAGCCACACCTCCGCGACCGTCGGAGTGGGGAGCGTGAGGTTTTTCGGGATTCGGTCCCCGCGCTCAAGGCCCGCGATAGAAGCTATGCAATAGCTTAAAAAATCTATTACAACATTCGATTTTCAAAAATGCACGCTAACGCACACGATTAGATAACAAAGTATGATGGTAACATTTAACTATATGAATATGGCTAATAAGCCACATTTCAACGTTCCACTCTCGGAGCCTATCTACACCTTTCTCATTATAATAATATCATCATTTATGCTTTTATTCATACGGCTTACATAGAAACCAACCCGCGCTCCTTAGCTAGTTTTGTGTGAACAAAAATTTTGTTATAGGTACCTAGATAACAGCACAAATTAACTTTTAAATTCGACTTTCAAATGCACTTGCCTAATTTCCTTTTAGTACCAGCCCTATAAACGTAATCATAATCCTCAGGGCTGCCCCAAACAGGATAATTGTAACGCAAATAACATGTGCGTCCGAGTGATTAGCTCACATTAGACATTATAAATAAAATGCATTAACACCCCTCAAATAAATATAATGTCGCGAATTCACCATACTTAACGACCCCAACTATGCGTTGAATGGCTAAGTATGGAGGCGACACTTTTTAATGTTTTTAAGTGTGATTGAATATAAAAATAAACATAGTTGAAATTTTAAAAAGCAGACCGTCCATTTTTCTTGCTTATTACGTGATTATCAAGATCGTTTTTAATTGGCGGTGTTCCTATTCCTTACACTTTTAGGTGGCTAGGTGGAATATGCGTAAAAAATAGACATTGTATAGTAATTTTAAATTCATTTCAACACACTGATGTGGTTTATTACATGTATCATGTTCTATGAAAAATTTAGCTAAGAGTTTTCCCTCTTCCAACATCAATGACTGTCAAAATTCCGTATGATATCATAACTCATGATACATCAACTTTCAACTGTTGCAGGCGCGTAGCTACCGCCGTATCTGCCGTATCAATTATACGGGGCCCCCGCGCCAAGGGGGCCTCGCCGTGCGTAAGCAAAAATTACTAAAAACTTCCCAAATTTTTTTTCAGAAATGATAAAAGTAAAAAAAAAAACAATTTTCTGGCCTACTGTGTGTATATTTAATTTGAATTGTTTGTAAAAATTTTGGAATAAGTGACAGATAGATAATTATGATGAATAATTAATATTTCGTTTAAATTTTATGCAAACATTTTTTTTTCTTTTGTGAGAAATCTTTATACGGGGCCCCGCCAAGGCACGCTACGCTTCTGAACTGTTGTTAAAATTATCATTGAACTTAAACTAGTCTTATCTCAGTACATATCTAAAGCCATTTACTTCAATCTTACAATAATAAATAGGTTATAAACAATCAATCAATGTCTAAAATTTCGGTACATAATGATCGATCATTTAAATCCATATTCGACATGTTATTTTTAATATTTGTGAAATAGCCTACGAAGGCGTATTTGAACAATACGTCATCCAAATATTACTACATTACCTTACTAATATTATAAAAGCGAAAGTATATTTGTTTGTTCGTTTGTCATTCTTTCACGTTGCAACGATACGATTTTTATGCAGCTATATTTGCGTCTGGACACAGTGCTAATGAGTAACTTTATACAAATTTTTACTGTAATCGGTATTTCCTATGATCACTATTAGATTCCTATTACAAATTAAAATTTGTATCTTCACAGCTTAAAAAGTAAACCTATAATTTTATTACAAAATCAATTAAATTAATAAAATAATAAAGCCCTTTCCACACTTACTGCACCCACCGAATCTACCGATGCAAAACTCAAATAAAAATTATCGTCAACAATTTCTACCATCTGTTACAAATTGAATAATTGGCTCAACTAGCAGTCTGTCCCTCTCCCTCGCTACGTTTGAAAGGGATAAACATATAATTGTCATCTGTTTAACTTGTTTAATCTTTTGATAAAAACTCTGGTCTTTTATTTGTATAGAAAGGTCAAAAAGCTTATAGAATGACTAGTTATTAGTCGCGGGGTCGCCCCTCAATAATTATATATGACATAAATTAGACCTATTATAATATACCACCTATATTATGGAATTAAAAAGAAAAAAATAAACAGTACTAGAAAGTAAGTATAAGTAGGTATATTAGAAATAAAACATTGCACTAATAGATTGTGAACAATTCATAAAAAGCTGCCTTGTTACCATTTTAGCGAATTCTTGTAAGCATTTCTGTGACAATATTTATTAATTGAATTTCGTCTTTATAATTTAATAAGTTAATTAAACGGACCATAGATAATAATAAAGAAAAAAATATATAGGTATTCGGGAATCATGCAGATTTTTTCTTCAGCTGACCTTTAAATTTTCTTATTAACGCACAACAACTATACCTGTCTATCAAATATAACAGTAAAGAATTAATTATCGAAATGAATAAATTCGTATTCCACATCAAAAAATTACTCTTTTGCCGGGCACAACAACTATACCTGTCTATCAAATATAACAGTAAAGAATTAGCGAAATGAATAAATTCGTATTAAAAATTACTCTTTTGCCGGGAAATTCTTATCTACCTATTATATTGGAAGCTAGTTTTATATAAATATCCAAATATGTAAGTATAACTAATACAATTCCGTTACTATGTAATACAGTAATAAACACATAAACAAAACGTTTAATTAACTTTCCAATTAAATAATTAGTCTTTTGCAAACTCGATTTAAAAATTATCCACGGGACGGGACTTAATTCCGTTGCAATGGTGTGGTGCGTTTGATCGAGGATAATAGTCAATAAATATATTTATTACATCAATTTTATATTATGTAGTAATGAATTATTTGTGAATATTGCAGGGTAAACAAAATTTTAATGTTGCCTGTCTTAAAATAGAAAACATAAACAATGCGCACTGCATACATGCATTTTTCTGCTGTAGAGTCACAATTTTCATGTATCTTACGTTTAAAAAGTCCCAAACTTTATATTAATAGTGATATATTTCTTATTGTATGAAGTACAATAAGAAATAATGAAGGCGCTAGTCATTCAATCAAATAATAATTCAACTGCGACATAATATATGTACCACGAGTGAAGCCGTGAATAAAAGCTAGTATACCGTCCATAGTGACACCATACACGCCGGCTCTAAGCCAATTAGCGAGCACCAATTTGCTGGCACAAACAAAGCCTTGACAAATTAGATCCAGGGGCTAGTGATGGGGTGTTGTCGATAGTTTTGTGTTCTCTATGGGTTTTAATTGTTATTGGTGAATGTTACTCTTAGTGAATTTTTAACCGACTTCAAAAAAAGGAGGAGGTTATCAATTCGGCCGGTATGTTTTTTTTTTTTTTATGTATGTACACCGATTACTCCGTGGTTTCTGAACCGATTTACGTGATTCTTTTTTTGTTCGATGCGGGATGGTGTCGAATTGGTCCCATAAAAATTTTATTCGGATAGGCCCAGTAGTTTTTATTTTATGAGCATTTTTGTCTGTATTTGTAAATGTTGCAAGTGCAAGTTTGAAGTCGGTTGTTTTTAACGCAGTTATACTTAATACTTAGGTATATAAGTATAAGTATGTACTTGTATACAAGTTTGTTATAGCGTTGTAATAGTGATTTAAATAGAACAGTATTTAGATAGCGATTGAATAGATATTAAAATAAATCAGAGTATAGAGTTAATTATGATGCATATAATTATATAATAGGGATGAATAAAATATTTTAATCTTAAATCAAGTTTACGCGTTTTGCATTATATGAATTTTCTTTAAATTTTACCATTGTTTTAACATATCGGCTTGACTTATTTATTGAATAACACTATTACATTATTACAATTACAGATCTCTTTGCCTATTAGATATTAAAGAATCCTTAGACTGCATTAATATAAACTACTAGATTTCCGCCCGCGGCTTCGCCCGCATTTGCAAAGGAAAACCCGCATAGTTCCCGTTCCCGTGGGATTTCCGGGATAAAAACAATCCTATGTGTTAATCCAAGTTACCCTCTATATGTGTGCTAAATTTCATTGTAATCGGTTCAGTAGTTTTTACGTGAAAGAGTAACAAACATCTATACATCCATACATTCTTACAAACTTTCGCCTTTATAATATACTAGATTTCCGCCCGCGGCTTCGCCCGCATTTTCAAAGGAAAACCCGCATAGTTCCCGTTCCCGTGGGATTTCCGGGATAAAACCTATCCTATGTGTTAATCCAAGTTACCCTCTATATGTGTGCTAAATTTCATTGTAATCGGTTCAGTAGTTTTTACGTGAAAGAGTAACAAACATCCATACATCCTTACAAACTTTCGCCTTTATAATATACTAGATTTCCGCCCGCGGCTTCGCCCGCATTTTCAAAGGAAAACCCGCATAGTTCCCGTTCCCGTGGGATTTCCGGGATAAAACCTATCCTATGTGTTAATCCAAGTTACCCTCTATATGTGTGCTAAATTTCATTGTAATAGGTTCAGTAGTTTTTACGTGAAAGAGTAACAAACATCCATACATCCATACATCCATACATCCACACATCCACACATCCATACAAACTTTCGCCTTTATAATAGTATTAAGATATTAGATTTTTGAGGAATTTTATAGCTTTTTACTTTATTTCTACCGTCCGCGTCATTACAATTAATAGATATAAAATAAGTAATTTATCAATTAATACGATAGGTACTGAACATCCACGCAATAGGTTACTTTAGAATAAAGTACTATTATTTAAATTGTAATTACCTTATCCCATTTTAATAAAGAGAATGAAATTGTTAAATGCAACGTATGCAGAAAAGCAATGTTAAAATTCTTATTTCTTAGATATAAGCTGTAGGTATGTTACTTTTAAGTTAGTTATTTTATTTACCTCCTTGTCCTATTTATACTTGCTGTTTTTTATATTATTTACTACAATTCATACATAGTCCTTCCATTCAATACTATTTCTAAAATTTATTAATTCTTCGTCCTATTTTCTACCCTGATATATAAATGTTCTACTAATATAAAACGGTAACAAATCGATACCATAAAAATTACGCACATCACTACTCTATTTGTCCCAAAAGGGTGTATTTTTGGCAACATGTAGCTGCTCCAGTGGCCAAGGGTGATGTATGGTGGAAATTTATTATCTTTATTGCTTGGGTACTTTAACGGTAAAAAATCACGGTTTAAATGTTTTCGTTAGGTATGTATGAGATAGATCAGATAGAAGAATATAGATCGAATATTGTATTCTTATATTCGTACTTATTAGATATAGTAGGTATTTAATCTATATCTTCTTATATATAAAATTCTCGTGTCACAATGTTAGTCTGCATAGGTACTCCTCCGAAACGGGTGGACCGATTCTCATGAAATTTTCTGTGCATATCGGGTAAGTCTGAGAATCGGCCAACATCTATTTTTCATATGAACCACGGGCGAAGCCGGGGCGGACCGCTAGTATATATATAAAAATGAAACCCGTTTTCCTGGGTCACGGCATCACGCGTGAACGGGTGAACCGATTTCGATAATTATTTTTTATTATATTCCTTGAAGTACGAGGATGGTTCTTATGTAGAGAAAACATAAATATGTACCACGGGCGAAGGCGGGGCGGACCGCTAGTTTTAAATAGATCTATGAAACAAATAAATGCTGTTTAATATGATAGGATACACTTATCTTCCTTTTAATTTTTATTTTATAAAACTCAGTCATTTCTATTAAGTATAAATCTATACTAATATTATAAAGCTGAAGAGTTTGTTTGTTTGTTTGTTTGAACGCGCTAATCTCGGGAACTACTGGTCCGATTTGAAATTCTTTCGGTGTTAGATAGCTCATTTATCGAGGAAGGCTATATACCATCACGCTACGACCAACAAGAGAGGAGCCACGGGGGTGAAACCGCGCGGAGCGGCTAGTTAATAATACAAATCTTATTGTATAGACAAGTCCGTGTATTATCTATTATACTTAACATAACTAAAGTTTACATCTAAATAACTATTCATAGCAAATATAATCACAATAATTTATAATACCCTCATATTTAAGTACTAATTCAAAGGGCGCGAAAAACAAATAATTAATTTAATTTCACACTTGCAATAAACAAACAAAGTGAACAATAGTTAAATTGTCGACCATTAGACACCCCAACGATTTATATTGAGGGGTCTTAAGTTTTTAGGGTTCCGTAATTCATATGAAAAATCGCTACATGATCATTTATTTACAAATATTATAATGATGATTTAATTCATGATATTTAAATTTGTGTGAATTATTAAATTTAATAAATTTAGCTTCCCAAATATGAACAACTAGCTATGCTCCGCGGTTCCACCCGCAGTGCTCCGCTCCTGTTGGTCTTAGCGAGATGATATATAGCCTATAGCCTTCCTCGTTAAATGGGCTATCTAACACCAAAATAATTTTTCAAATCGGACCATTAGTTCCTGAGATTAGCGCGTTAAAAAAAGCAAACACACTCTTCAGCTTTATAATATTAGTATAGATAGGTATACCAAGTTATTAGTTATAAATTCGTATATTCCTTTAAAATTTATGTTATTACAACAACTGCTCTTTCAACTTTATGCTACTTTATTAACTAATTAAATAATAATAATATACTAATGATCTCTATAAAATAACTATATTCTAACCAAAAATAATTTCCTACGTTCCCCGAATTCCCTACTACCCTTTAAAAATATGAAATTGTAGGTATTCTACGGAACCCGCGCGTTATTTAATATCGCGCTTAACCATTTTTGCAATAAGTGCGGACATACGATGAGGTTGTACTAATTTTATTGGCGGGGCTCCAATTTTATGGTCTATTAGATTAATCTTAGGGCCCCATTATTATAATTCATTTAATTGTATGATCTGTGCATATGGCCGATTTGTAGTTTAAATTAGTTTGTCATTTTATTTATATACGATATAAGTTTATGATTTAAGATAGGTCGGCAAAATTTGTTGAATTTTGAAATCATAGTTTTTAAAACTAAATAGGTACAGCGAATGTAAATTAGGTCTGTTTCAAATCTTCTAGGATATAAAAATAGTAAATACCGTCATTATTCCATTAGTTATATAGATATGAATCTATATAACTAATACGAGTATTATAAAGCTGAAGAGTTTGTTTGTTTGTTTGAACGCGCTAATCTCTGGAACTATACTGGTCCGATTTGAAAAATTCTTTCGGTGTTATACAATAGCCAGGACTCCAGGAGTGGTAGCACTGCGGGTAAAACCGCAGGGCACAGCTAGTAAATAATCTAGGTATACTATATCGTCTGGTTTAAGTGCAATGCTGACCGTCGGCGCTGATCGGTCGAAGACGACCATCTATGATGCGTTTTAGAATAAATCGTAGGTTCATAGAGGTTCAATTTCGACCGTCAACACCGAGGCGACGGTCAGTGTGGTTAGCGTACCTATAGCGTGGCACTAAAACTAGATTTACTCCTACTAAACCAATCAACAAATTATTTTCACCCTTTTATCGAACATTGGATAATAATGATTTGGTTTACTTTAGCTACTTTCATAGCATAATGTCCTATGGAATTCTGCTATGGGGCAGGGCTGCAGATATAGAAACTATATTTATATTACAGAAAAGAGCCATAGCCCATACGCTCTATATATAATTTGCGTGCTCGAGACTCACTAAGAGATCTCTTTAAGAATACTGGTATCCTTAGCTATTGTCGAGCCAATTTAATAGGCAACATTTGACGTCTATCAATTTTATCTTCATAGGGTGGTAACCTGCTTAAAAACATCGATTAAAGTGAATTAATCGATACGAACTTGAAACATTTGTCAATCGAACTTGAAACACATGTCAATAATTTATGATGATTTTTATTCCCAAGTAATCAATGCATTCGATTCTAGATGTCAGATTTCGATTTTTAGAGTAACGTCTCTGGTATTTAAAAAGAAAAAAGGTTTATTGACACAAAATTGTAGCAACGTCAGTTCTTTAAATCAGAAATTGTTTATTATGTTTAGAATGATTTATCAGTAAAATCAAATCCTAAAATTACTTGTATCGGTCATTATTATTATAAATATGTTATCTTAATTGAAAAAAGTTAAGCAAATGTGCAGTTCTAACAAAACGAAATATCATATTATTCTATGTCGTCGTTACTAGGTTACGTTGTTGAATTTTGTTGAACTGTCAAATGTTGCCTATTAAAATGGCTCTACTATAAGACTTACACACAAAAGTAGGAGATAGACATTGTTATGACACAAGAAACAGAAATAAAATTGAAATGCCATTTTTCCGGCTAGCTAAAGTTAAAAATTCATTTATGGGCCAAGGTATACGCTTTTACAACAGAATTCCTCATAATATTAGAGAGTTTAGTAGTTCTAAATTTAAAACTTATATAAAAAATGTACTTGTCCAGAGAGCCTATTACAGTATTAAGGAATATATGGACGATAAAAACCCATGGAGGGTTGTCGCGTAAAAACCACAGGACAGTTCTTTAGCATATTATGATAATATATTATGATATTACATATGTAATTTGTAAAATTGTAAATCTGACATGATTAAAAAGAGCAACTATGGAGTTTCTTGCCGATTCTTCTCCGTAGATACTGCTTTCCGAATCGGTGGTAAATATTAAAAATATGTACTTAATGACGTTTCAAAAGTGCTTCTAGAAGAAGTCTAATTGAATAAATAAATGTTTGAGTTTGAGTTTGAGTTTGGAAGTTCACGAATGAAGTCACGGCTTCTTGTTGTATTTATACTTATAAGTTAAATGTTATAATATCTAGTAGGGTTTTTTTACAAAATTCGATTTTGCAGCTGCGAGTACAAAAAGAGACGGAAGGAAATTCCGCGAATCGAAATATCTTTTATCAGTTAAAACCAATGATAACGTTTAATGTGATTTTAATTTATTGTCAAATACACCGATATTATCATTTATACTTACCTATTTGTAGTTGTTATTCAAACAAAAATTAAAAAATGTCTTCCTACTTCTGCGTAACCGCAGAATAAATATTAAAGCAATGAATACATAATTATATTTATATAACAAATACAATTACAACTTTGAGTACCGTATACATAAAATTTAAACAGGTTTATACTATAATAGGTATATTTACCTACCTGCTTTCCGCCGGCCGCAGCGCGGCGGTTTTGCACGCTTTGTCACAGATAATATAACACATATATTATGTATCTACCATGCTTTGTCTAAAACTTAAGAAATTGTTAAATAACTGATAAGTAATTGTATACCTTCCTCGAGAACCACTCTACCTATTAGAAAAACTACATCAAAATCCGTTGCGTCGTTTTAAAAAACTAAGCATAGGGACGGACAGACAGCGGGAAGCGACTTTGTTTTATACTATGTAGTAAAGTAGTAGGTACTTATCTTTTATACTATTTTTACTTACTTACTTTTTCATCATTATTATAATATCGATCAGCGCAACATACACTATTATTCACTTATAATACCACAAGAGCTTCAAAATTATCGGGTATTTTCCGATAGGTTCGTTGCTAAGGTTGCAAACAAATGAAGGAGTCAAGTTTTTAGTCAAGGGTAAAACTGAAAAACTTGACGACTTTATTTGTTTGCAGGGAACCTTGAGGGAAATGCCAGATAATTTTGAAGCTCGTGTGGTATTCGGGAGATTATTTTTCCGTCCCAAATGTCGGCCAATAATAATCACAATTGAATTGAACCTGTCAGTTTGACGTCAACGACCAGAGAAAATTTTCAAAAAATTATCAGTATAATACCACGTGACGTCGAATGGTGCAATTCTATTGGTCGATATTTGGGTCGGAAAAATAATCACAATAATACTTACACTTTTAAGTATTTGATATAGGTAGTAGGTACTTAGTAATCAAATTTTATTTTTTAAATTAAGTCTTAATTCTACTCGAGTAAACCCGCCTAAATTCTAACAGTACATCGTGTCGAATATCATTTATTTAACAATAGACAATAGAGTTATAACGCTCTGCCAAGCGCAAGTCTGCAATCAACCTTATTCAATTTGTCTCTGCTCCCTATATAAGACATTGTCTACACTGTACAGTCAGATTACATAATCTGTGGAACATATTCTTGGCGGGTAAGGAATAGAAGTTACAGCTTTTAATCACAATTTTAATAAATAGTGGTACAAAATGTTCTTTTATAAATCGAAAAGAATGTTAGGAAATTTTTTTAAGAATAGAAATATTCGATCACGAGGTAGGATTCGAGCCCGCGTCGTTAGCCTGAGGTGGGTTAAAAGCGACTATGAAGCATTTAATTGCTTTAAAAATCAATATAAAAAAGATGTTTTTTTCTCCATGAGCCATGCCAAAAATTACATCATTCTAAAAATCAATACATATGCAAATAAAACATCGTCAAACACTTCAATTATTAGCAAAAAACTATTCAGGCAATTAATCGCTTAAGCTATTAATTCCATAGATAATTGCTTCCTCAACAAACCGGATAATATTATATTATGCTATATCTAATACATATTATAAAGGCGAAGGTTTGTAAGGATGTATGGATGTATGGATGTATGGATGTATGGATGTTTGTTACTCTTTCACGTAAAATCTACTGAACCGATTACAATGAAATTTAGCACACATATAGAGGGTAACTTGGATTAACACATAGGATAGTTTTTATCCCGGAAATCCCACGGGAACGGGAACTATGCGGGTTTTCCTTTGCAAACGCGGGCGAAGCCGCGGGCGGAAATCTAGTCTACTAATATTATAAAGAGGAAAGGTTTGTAATTATGTATATGTATGGTTTTCACGCATAAACTACTGGGCCGATTTCAAAAATTCTTTCACTATTAGAAAGCTGCATCTTCACTGAGCAAAACAGGCTATATTGCATTTTCAAAAAAAATAGAGATCCTTACCAAAAATGCAATAATGTAACCCAAGGTGTAAAAAATTCCTTAATAAAAATTCTGTCATCGCGTGCGCTGCGGAATCCTATTCCTTGAAGTACAAGGATGGTTGTTATGAAAAAAAAACGTAAACATGTAGGTACCACGGGCGAAGCCGGGGCGGACTGCTAGTGATTTATAAAGCACGAACAAAATTATCAATAACATATCAATAGGCCCAAATTAAATAAAGGAATCATATGAATACGAAAAGTCACGTTCAGTACACATTAATATTGATTTTTAAATTCACCTCTTAAGCACGACTGTGTATTGATTTTTGAACGCACGCCATCGTAATATATTTTTAATTTCCAAATGTTTAATTTGTACTCGATGGTACCGTTCTTACTTATTGTTATTGAGTTTTAAACGATTTTAAAAGCGCATTGAAAATGAGTTGGAAGTTTGAGCACGTTTTACAGAAGAAAAAATGACAGAATACAAAGAATATGTATTTGTTCAGATATTCATAAAATTTATTTAAATTATTTAGGTATTTGTAAACCTACACAAGTAAGTATTATTAAATTTACAGGTTCTAATTGGTAGAAATCTGTCCGTGTCTTAACAACCAAATAACTACGGAGACGTAAAATTTTTCATAGTGGATTCATATTCTTTAAATAATTAGTAATTAATAATTAATAATTATCTACCATAAAATAGAAACAAAACCTTGTTTATGGTAAGATAAACAAGCCTGAATAGTATAAACTATACAATTTATTTCAAGCATATTTATATACAAATAAACTAAGCAATTAGGTAATTACGTAAATCAATATAAAGATGGCCTAATTTTACTAAACCACTCATCCATACCTAACATACTTGCATAGCATTTCCAACGAAAAAAAAACCAAAACGTCTCATTGACATTCCGCCGAAATGTTCAATGACAGATGCGTCGTGGATTTAGGCGGGAATTTATCGGCTTGTGCAAACACGGCCAAATGTCGCGTTCAAGCAATCCTGTTAGGCTAATTGATAATTATCATTTTTATGGGCAGTGCTGGCGGCGTTTGTGATAAATGCGTTTAGTAATTTCATTTTGGGTAATTGTATGCGTAAATATTGGTTGCGGCAACACTATTTCGGTTCTGTCTATATTAATATGTATTACAAAATTGATAATTCAATGAAATTTATCAACGAATTGTTATGCATTTATTATATAATCGTTAGCTAACCTTGGTCACTTTTTAAATAAATTCTTCTAAGAAGGGCGTTTGTGATATGTCTAAAAAAACAATTTATCTTAACTACGGACCGCAATCTGTTAAATCCTTTTCCTTGGGCCTTAGACAAAGTAACAATTAAAAAACGATAACGAAGTTAGAAAAGGAACAATGTATGGGATTGACATTAGATAGACCACGTCATCTAACGCGGCGTATGTCAATCCCATACATTTTTGCCTTTTCTAACTTCGTTATCGTTTTTTAATTGTTACTTTATCTAAGGCCCCTTGCCAATATTATAAATACGAAGTTGTGTCTCTCCTTCATGTCGCAATGAAGCGATTTTATGATACGATTTTTGTTTCTGGAGATAGTTAAAAGCCGAGAGAGGGGAGGGGTATGGGCTACATTTTACCGGGGTTAATATCTTTCCCATGGAAATTTCCTTTGACTACGCAGATGAAGCTTCGGGCGAACAGCTAGTACTGCTTTAAAAATACTTTCTGAAGAAGAAGAAAAGGATTATATTATATTATATAGGATTATATTATATACAAAATACAAAATAATTACCAAATATACCTATAAACTATTTTTTTTTTTTTTTTTCTTTAATTTTATTTATCCACCTATAATGATAAGTTTAAAATATGTTTTTTTTTTTAACTATATCAGCTTTCTTTTATGTTTTAAAAACGACATTGGAACACATTCACACACATACATACGCACATACAAACACACACACACACACACACACTACTTGCACTACGTCTTCAAAATACACTTTTTTTTTTTAATCTTTAATTACTTCGTTTATTATAAATGATACTAATCAAATATTTATTTTAATTGTATTAATTATTTTAATTGTATTTATTATTTAATTGCTAAACAGTAAATATTGTGGAACTAAATATTATGTTATGAAATGTAAATTGTTTTAAATATTTTAATTTATTAAATTTTTTTTTAAATGCATATTATGATTTATAAATTTTCTTCTTGTGTCAACTTTAAGTAAAATTTTCTTTGTAACTAATTACTATTTTAATGTATTTTATTGAACTATTCTAATGTATTGTATCGGGAAGGCACAGACTCCTGAAACACAGCGAAAGCTATATTGGGAGTCTGGGGTCTATATTTTGATGTAAGGAACCTTGTTCAATAAATGATTTTTATTTTTTTATTTTTTTTATTATATTCTCTTATTTGTATGTACCATAGTATAAAACTACGTATGTACGGTACCCTACAGCCGAAAGCCAATCACAATATGTCGTCATCGATTGTGTGTAGTCACGAATTGGGCAATACAACATAATTGAGTTGATAAAATGTTATCAAAAGTAATTAGATGACAAATCAGTGTTGATCACGTGTTGATAGTGGAATTAATTAGAGGTGGTAATTTTTTGTTAAAGATATGCGGCCTCTTTTGAAATACAATTAAGTATTTTTTACCAAATTATTGTGGAGTATAATCATATATAAATCTAAATTTGTTTTTTTAGATTTCTATGAGTGTAATAGATAGACGCATTTGTGTTAATAAAAACATAATTCAAGATCATTCTAATGAACGAAGTTTCAGCAATCCTTACCTGCATTTATTATGAACGCGATCGAAGCGGATCATATTATAGACATTTTTAATTTCACTGTTCCAAGTGCCACGGAATATTCATTTTATTTTTTATTTTTATTTTTTTATTTTATTCATAAAAGGTACCTTACAGCTGTTGATAAGATAAATTATACTAATTACATATAAAAACGCCAATTACAAGGCACACCGATAATAGTAAAATTGTGTGACAAAAAACGGCAAACTACAAGGGCAATAATTGTTTTCTTTTACTTTAACAAAAAATACAATTATTCTTGATGAAACACAAACATAAATGAATTCAATTAAATGTGACTTCTCGATAACAAGCAATATCAACAATATAGCATTAAAGTTGAGAAAAACAGAAATGAAATTGAGCCTGTTAAGGTGACTATGTGAGAGAAAGAGTGGGTGTGTAAATGAGTGTGTGTGTTAGGGTCTGCGTGTGTGTGTGTGTGTGTTACTTATTTAAGTTATTTATAATTTGAAGAATTGCACTTTTAAATCTAGGGCGTGATAAACTAAATATATCCGCTGAGCAAAATTTATTATTATATACATCAGGGAGTCTGAAATATGGAGAATTTTTCAGATAATTTGTTGACGTTGACGGCACTAAGAACAAATTTTTTAGTCGAGTGCCTTGACTTGGAACCCGAAAGTTTAAAGGATTCAAAATAGAGATACAGTCAAATTTATTATTTAGAATATCAAACAAAAACATTAATTAAAACATTCATTAAAACAATAAAATATATATTTAACACAAAAATGTTTTATAATTCCCAGGTGTACTACACAACGCATCCCACTTGTTTATTGGTTTCTAGGTTTATTTCTGTTCCCTAAGGAATGTATACGCAAGAGAAGCGAGACTAACGAACATAATAGTCATTCTCTATGTAATGCGTAACGCGAGCGAAGCTAGAAACTACCTTGTAATATAAATAATTATCCTATTTTTCCCAGATATATTATACATATATGTTCCCCACGTACTGCTCTGAGAACTTGAACATCTTTAGCACTATAATTTCAACGCTCACGCACTATTAGGGTAACCGTTCCCTTCACTACATGAACGCGAGCTAAGGGAGAACCTAGCACCATTACTAATAAAACTATCTATAACGTACATAATTTACTAATAACCATCTTTCCCAGGTGCCCCCCACGCGCTGCTCGGCAAGACGCGGCGCCCGCGCACCGCCTTCACGTCACAGCAACTGTTAGAACTCGAGAAGCAGTTCCGAATGAACAAGTACCTATCCAGGCCGAAGCGGTTCGAAGTGGCTACTAGCTTGATGCTTACTGAAACTCAGGTATGTTTCTTTTATATTCCTTGCGGACGGACCCGCAGGCAAGAGCACGTAATTTTGTAGCTCGTGTGTTATTCTGGTACATAAGCTTTTCACTGCAAATACTTCCATCCTCACAAAACTTTTGCGTTTATAAATTTAGTGGAATATGATATGATACAATAAAGGGGATCACTAACAGAAGGCTAGATACACTATTCGGGAGTGACATTGGATATTTTATTGCCCGAGTCAATCTGCAACCGTTTAATCTCGTTTTTTATTAAAGGAATTGATGTACCTATTTTCTTTTATTCCTTACTTATTGCCTTCGTAAAAGGCCGCTATATACAATCATTAAATGGTCAATAATAACTCATCATGCTATGAGCAATCATAGCAATCCCTATCCTTAAAAATAGACCCTTATGTACCTTCTTAAAATTTTACTATCCTTGTTAAACTATCAAAGCATAAGCTAACCCAAGCTAACCCTTACCTCCCCATAGACCACAGATAACACTTGTCCCGCCAAAAACGACGTCATTTTGACGTTTACAAAATGGCGGCAACCAGTCATGTCAAGCGCGGATTTGGTACAAATGCTTACAAGATTACAGGGGTGGATTGTTGCCATAAAGGTTATTGTTCCGGGCGTTTTATGTGGGTTTAAAGATTAATCTCGGCTACGGTAGACGTGATATATGATCGTAGATTGAAAAAGTTTGGGTATAAAATATGATTAGTAAACTGGAGCCCGTAGATAATAAATTGATTGTAAATACAGGGTGGAAAATAATACTAAAGTATAGTTTTGCTAACTAAATCAAAATAAGATAAAATACAGTTTCCTAAGTGACAACTATGTATAATTAAAATTATATCTGATTAATAATTAATTTGTCAAGTATGTAGGTAATAAATACTGGAAGTAGGTAGGTAGGTAGGTATGTAATAATACAGTTGTTAAATCTAACATTGGATTCCAGACGTTTTAAATTTAATATTCAAGCGGTTGACGACATCTTTCACATAGATTACAGTACACTGTGCACGTTTAGAATGAAGAAAATCTTACAAGCCGCTAAAAATAAAACTAACAAACAACAGCAAATTGCATGAATACAGATATTTTGCGCTTCTAATCGTTTCGAACATAATCAAACTGTTTCCTATAATGAATTGCCAGACTCTGTTAATTAACATCAATTCATTTGCCCACAGGTAAAAATATGGTTCCAAAACCGCAGAATGAAGTGGAAACGCTCGAAAAAGGCGCAACAAGACAGCAAAAGCAAAGACCACCCGAGCGAGGAAAAAAATAAAAACAAGGAGGTCCTACACGACCATGACAAACAGCCCCCACAAATGGCGGGAGATTTGACACCTGTCAAACCGCCTCCCCTGCTCGACAGGGACAGAATGATCGCGCTAGAGCGGGAGAGAGCGATGGCGGCGGCGAACTTTAATTCGAATTTGGAAAACAATAGACGCGGACTCGTTATGAACCAAGATGGCCGACCGGGTATAAATATGTTCAAGCCGTATGTAGTATGAAATTAAATGTATTTTTATTTTATTACTAAGTTGGGTATCACTGTACATAATAAGTAAAGGTCGTGAGTAGTGCAATTTTTTTATTTATTTTAAACCATAAGTTTATGCTTTTTATTTTAACGGCTCACTATGTAAAAACTTAAAAAGTAATATATCGACGTCCTTTCATTATTATAATAAGTATAAGGTACAAATATATGTTTAAATAACTTTAATAATTGTAGATAATAATTGTTCAATATTCCTATTTAATGTTGAGATGAAAATGTATTATTTAAGTTAATAGTTAAGTAGGTATCTTTATTTGTATCATCCATGCAAAGGGTGCATATGTATGTACTACTAATATTATAAAGCTGAAGAGTTTGTTTGTTTCCTTGAACGCGCTTATCTCAGGAAGCACGGGTCCGATTTTAACAACTACTTCACTGTTCGATAGTGCATTTATCGAGGAAGGCTATTATAGGTTATATATCATCACGCTAAGACCAATAAGAGCAGAGCAATGCGGGTAAAATCGCGTTGCACAGCTAGTTTAACATATAATTTTTGACTGACTTCTCTTAGAACATTACCTAATATTGTAACATTACCATATACCTAAATATGTATCTACCCTCTTTTCACAACAAAAACTTTAAATGAATCAGGGCTGATTTTTCAATCCTTGGTTAAAACTTATTCGTCGAATAATGTATAAAACTACCATTTTAAAAACGTATTCTAATTGCCCATATTTACAGTTTACGTGACATTTTAATATTATCGTGTAATACTTTATTGGACCATCGAGATATATGTACTACGTATTGGACGGATAAGTTTTAACCAAGCATTGAAAAATCGGCCCTTAATTTAACGAACAAAATGTTATTTATAAGTATATTATATGAACTGATACAGGCCAAATATAGTTAAGTTTAATTATAAAGATATAATATGTATTGTAAATGTAAGATAGTGTTGCTATTATTTCTTTTTTTACATATAAGTTACAATTAAAGTTGGAAGTGCTTACATCTAGTCTATTACAATTATGTATTAATTTGATTTATTTAACTTGAATATCACAATTTGGAAGTTACAAGTTGATGTGAAATATTGAAAATATAACCCTTACGTGTATCTATTTTAGTTAAAACTTAGAATCAAAACACTATAGTATTATATTTTGTTTGATAGTTTATTTGTCTCTAACATTGGTTATGTACATATATCACACATGAAATATTATTTGGATTTTTATTGAACTTTTTATAACCTATACACACAATAATTGTGGTGTTAAAACACCTTTATAATACTAAAAAAACAAAATCAATATTGTCTCAAACTTGAATTTGTCGATTTCAACCTATTGTATGATAAAATTTCATTAAAACACATGTTAAACTCATCCCATGATTTAAAATAATATTCGGTGTTCCACAAGGATACGTTCTGCGTCCTCATCTCTTTCTTATACTTATTCATGGCTACAAATTGATAATATTACGCAGTTTTATGTACCTGATACTTCATAATATGTTTCATAATTTTTATTGTATAAAAATAGAAAATGGAACCAGTGCCAAGAAGCTAAGTTTACGTTAATTGTGAAAAATACCTTCTTCTTGTAATCTTTATTTGTGTATTTACTGTATTTTTATAAGACATCTTTGATCAGTATTATTTTGTAGAGTACTTAATTGTAAATTTAGGTGAACATGTACAAGATCTTAATAATAATATAAATTATTGTGTATATTTAGTTATAATAAAATATTGAACTATACATGCTATTTATTATTCATCCCTTCCTGCCTTTCTTTTATCATTAAGGTGCATAATATAAAACAAAGTCGCTTTCCGCTGTGTCTGAATGCTTGGATCTATAAAGTCACGCAATTGACCGACTTTGATGGTTTTTTTTAAAGATAGAGTGATTCAAGAGGAAGCTTTTCGCATATAATTTATTAGGTTTCAGTCAGAGCAGGCGAAAAGGTAGTTAAAAATAAATATATATTTCTGGACAATTTTCACACACGGCAGAATCTGATCCCATACTAAGCTTTCGCTTGTTTAATGGTAACCAGATGGCTGATAAACATACATATACCTATATAATTTTTCGGCCCGCCCCGGCTTCGCCCGTGGTACATATGAAAAATAGATGTTGGCCGATTCTCAGACTTACCCGATATGCACAGAAAATTTCATGAGAATCGGTCCACCCGTTTCGGAGGAGTATGCAGACTAACATTGTGACACGAGAATTTTATATATAAGAAGATTAACACCCAGACACAGAGCAAACATCAATGTTCATCACACAAATATATTTGCTTCGGGTGGGAATCGAACCCAAGACCCCTGGCTTGGAAGGCAGGGCCACTACCAACCAAGACAACCGGTCAGTCACAAAAAGAAATTAAATCGCTATAAACATAGCTTAGAACATAGAACATTGATTGGCAAAACTTAATTGCTTACGTCCATGGCACGACTTTCTAAAGTGGATTATAAAAGCTAATCAATCTACTATAATCATTAAATCGATATACATTATACACATTTTCAAAATATAATATCAATATTCAATCAAATAATATAAAGGAGAATGGGCATTTTACTATGGAAGTTGGGCCTGAACACTTGAGTTGGACCAATACACATGAGATATTGATTTTATAATAGATCATAACACATACATAACGGGAAAAATATATATAAAAAAATAATCAACCGGGTTTTTGTACAGTCACATCAAGTTTTATTACTTTGTGTATACTATTTTTTGCAATTAATAACTGTTGCAAGACAATGACAATATCTTTATGTTACTCCTATTCACTTTCACTTACAAAGACGTACTAATCTGAAGCCTTCTAATAACCAAAATACACTAATATTATGTTTTGTAACAGGTACCTATACCGTGTTTATTATATTTCAACGTAGTTAGACGTTTTTTATGGTTAAACTCAGTCACTCCAATGACAATTAGGTTTATATTTACTTCACTCGAATTAAAAACACCGTTATTGTGCGCAAAATAAATAAAACTTTTTGCCTTGACTGTACAAGAACCCGGTCGATTTATTTTTTTATTTTATTTTTTTCGTTAGGTATGTGTAATGATCTATCACAAAAACAATATTTCGTGTGTATTGGTCTTAGACCAAGTTTCAGGCCCAATTTGCCCATTCTCCTTTGTTTAGTAAATTAGTGTCATACATGATACATAAGGTACATCTCTATATTATATTATGTTCTATTAATCGTAATGGAAATTATTGTATTAACACCGATTCTTGATAAGTTCAAATAGTTTGAAATTTGAATTAATCTGCCCGTTAAAAGTGGGTTAAATGTGACGCTATTTTCATTGTTAAGCCTTCTATCTAAAAAACTACTGAAACAGTTTTGATGAAACTTGCTCTGATTCCTAAGTTGGAAAATATACAACACAAATAAAATAAAGTATTTCAATCCGACTCATATTTTTGAGTTGTGCGTGGACAAACATACATAGGTATATACAAAAATACCTACATATTATAATATGAATAAACTACCTGAAAAGTATAATCTAAAACTGAAAAAATAAGAAGGTCTCATACGTCTCATATGTTTCTATCAACAGACAAAAAATTAATTAAAATTAAGAGTCGTGAAAATTTGTCACAATTTAAAAAATTCCGTTTAGAGGTATAGATACCTAAACGTAAAAACATTTTTAAACATTCGTATTGGCTGGAAGCAAACCTAACGAGAGTAGAAGTTATTTTAGAAAAATATGGACTTTACTATACTTAAGAATTATTTTAAGTTTTATCGACTGAAAAAATAACATGTATGAAAATAAATGAAGCAATGTAGAGCGCGAAATTCGCTAAGGAAATACGTCATTAATTTTTTTCTATATATCTATACTGATATTATAAAGCTGAAGAGTTTGTTTGTTTGTTTGAACGCGCTAATCTCAGGAACTACTGGTCCCTTTTGAAAAATTCTTTTGTTGAGGAAGGCTATAGGCTATAGGTATTATATCAATGCATCGTAAGAAAATTCTCAAATGCATACTAGCTTTCGGCGCATGGCTTCACCCGCTTTGTTCAAAACCTCATAAATTGTATACTAAAACCTTTTCGAGAAACACTATCTAGTTAAAAAGACCCCAAAAAATTAGCGTATCGAAGATTTAAGAATATAGGGGATTTTTTTTCATTATTACTTAAACTTATAATTGTATACTATTCTATAAACTAAATACATACAAATAAGTACGAATAGCAGACGATATTAGTTGGAGCACTGTTGGTAACAGATCGCTTACACTGAATTAAGGAGAGGGGCTTGGCGGCGGATTGTGTGGTGAGTATGCGTTTTGATTTTGTGGGATTAAAAAAATAATCTTTACAGAATATTATCACAGTATTACCATTATTTCCTACAGTAAGGAATCGCCTTTGATGTCGCGCGATGCCGCCGCCAGCGTAGGTAATTACGCTGCCACACGAAAATACGCTAGGGTTGCAACAAATGGGAAATAAAACAATTGTGATTATTACTATTATGATAAAATCTTTATTCATATGTACATTCAAAATAATTGCGATTATTAAAATATCTGATGTAATTATTTGTTCATAAATATATAATTACAGATATTGCACTGCTAAATATTATTTACGTGGACACTTTATTTTTGGATGTTCTTAATTGTATATTATAACATTTAACTAAGTAATGCATTCGCATTGGGATGTACAATCTGATTAGAAAATAATGAGGACAACATATAGTTACAGCTTTGATTTTAATTCAACAGATCTTTCTGAAATATTGTTTCCTTTTGGGATTTCAATGTAGATTTACATCCGTAAACCGAACAGTTTGTGCGCGCCATAATAGAATATGTAAGTACCTATGTATAATAAAATTATTACACAAAAAATACGACTGCGTCATCCTTTCGCGCTAGGTAAAGCGAACTAAGCGTGTTTGCTTTACGCGGCCCGCGTCGCCCGACCCCCGCCAGTTCCCCTCCGTTTCTCTGCACAAGTACATTCGTCGCACTACTGTAGGAAATAATGGTAATACTGTGATATTATGAAGCAGTCTTTTTTTACCAAAACCCAAGTCAATTCAAATACATATATATATAACATTATCGCTAAACTTTTTAAGCACTGCTTGCTGGTTTAATATTCAATTTTGTGCATTAGTTACTTCTAGTTTTAACAAAGACATTTAGATAAAAAAGAAATTGGTTGTTTGTAAAGTAGGTTTACGATCGAGATGTTTACGTGATAACATAATGCAGTGGCAGCGCTCGAGATGAGACGGGAGATCGGTCCGTCTCTCTCTCGTTATACCTGCGATCGCGCTCGTGAGGTTTTGGTGTGACACAAGTTTCTGAACATGTCACCCGACTAAAACGATTTTAAAGACGTCATCACGTCAAAATTACGTAATATTACCGATTTACGAAAATGGAAACAACGTTAACTGTAACACATTTACCTACATTCAGCTACTGATTGGCTCTTAGACTAATTGTTCGTAGATGATCGCGTTAATTTTAGGAAATATGTACTTGTTAAAATTGAAGATCCCTTTTGTAAGAGAGTGCTTTAGATAAACACCACGCTTTATCCAATAGGAGCGGAGTAGAAATAAAAACTATTGCGAAAGCGGATGAAATGTTAAAGTGACTTGTTAAAGTGAAACTTTTATTACATCGTCTCAAACTTTTTGGTCTGTGTAGCGCATGTCGCGTGTATCGCGTAGGTAGTAGGTATACCTACTCGGCAGCCGACCGTCACGCGACATGCGCTACACAAAGCAGTGTTCGGAACCGTTCGAACAGTTTCACTTTTACCGTGGTTTCATAAAACCACACAACATTTTTTTTTCAAACTAAGCCTAGTTTGAAAAAAAGTCGTATGAATGTATCAGATGAAAATATTTATGAATGGTGAAATTAAGATTATAAACAACTTCAAAGAGTTAGTTCGAGTGATTGAATAATTAAATTATGCCACTTACGATAACCTAAAAACCCATAATCCTTTACTTATTAAAATAGAGCGTGTGTGTCGAGCACACGTGTCGGAAGTGAAACTTCTTTGGCAAGATTCAAAGATACCAAAATCGTCACCTTACTCCATTACGTGGCGGTATTGCCATGACATTGCGACAGTGAGATTTTACTCTCAACTCGCCTAAAGAAGTTTCACTTCAATAATACAATATTGTGATATGATTTTGTCACGACATAATTATCATACACATAAATATAATACATAATTAGTTACTGACATTCACTTTCTTTATTTGCACAATAAATATAAATAATATTAATTATCTGTGGCCACCCTACACGCAAGCGGTATAAATTACGTAGGAAAAACTGCGCCTCTTAACATTCGCCGCGCGTTCGTCGAAACGAGACGGCGATATTTACTGTCTTCGTCTACATCTTGTTATGCCGCGTATTTATAGTCAAGACCTTGTTCTGATTAAATTATTTTTCAGTTAAAATTTTTAGGAAAATTTCATTGTTTTTGAACGTGTATACGAGGATTAAGTGATACCTACATACACTCTGAAATTCGAATTTTCAGGGTTATTTAAATTAAGTTTATTTGTATTCAAAAATAAAATATGTAATCCTACAATTAAAGAGTGTACTGTTTCTGTGTGAAGTTTTTTATTAAACATGGGACGGAATTGTGGCTTTTAGGGCCGATTTTTCAATGCTTGGATAAAACTTATCCGTCCAATAAAGTATTACACGATAATATTAAAATGTCACGTAAACAGTCAAATACGGGCAATTAGAATACGTTTTTAAAATGGTAGTTTTATACATTATTCGACGAATAAGTTTTAACCAAGGATTGAAAAATCAGCCCTTAATGTAATAAATGTGAGCATAGATATTATTTGTGTCAAAATTTTATTTACTATTAGTCTATTATTGAATTCGTACGATTAAAGATACGTATGAAAAGGTCTTTAATTGAGAATTCTTTGCTGAAGATTGTACTGTTATACTCAATAAATTAATGACCTCATCGTAAATTAAAGCACCAAAAATAATTTAGTTATGAATTCGAGTTTCATTGAAAATCAACAAAAAAATCTCAAATAAACCAGTGACACGACACAAAATGCACCTAGGTACTTATACATGCCACAGTTCAGAGGGCTATAAAACATTTGTAAATAAACACGGAATATATTAACGTTAAATTGAAAGCAACAAAATTAATCTGTTAGTGTCATTTCTGTCAAAATTACACTAATTGCACTATTTATAATTTTCATACCAATCAATTATCAATTGACCAAATGTAATACATTATTTTCAGTGAAACTTCTTTTCAATCTAGGTACTTACTTGACATACGAAATTCGTTCAAATTTTTCTTACATTTTTATCCCAAACTGACGTCAATCCTATAAATACGCAAGAGGGCGTGTATAGCCGTGATTGATGCCCTTTGTTTAAACAACTTACGCCGCTTCGTTACGGACGCCGTATCGACGGATTGTACCTACAATTATAATTATATACAGCTTCTAAATGCATAAAACTTGAATTGGTATTCAAACTTTGGTATTCTGTGTTGCTGTTTGGATGATTTGTTGTTGGTTTTAAAGAAGACAGCCTGATGATAAGACTTATGTCTACGGTCCTAATTAGAGAATAATAATTATCTTGTAGGTACGCGTGATTTAAACAATTAAGTATCACTTAACTTTGCCCTTAAAAGTTAAAATTGAACACCTTTAGATTTTTAGATTATTACTAAGTAATTAGGTACTCCGTACTATACCTACCTTTAATAAAATATTATGCCAAGAGATTGTTGGGACGAATTTTCATGGTTAGGGAGCCAGGTGCAAATTTGGTTAACTATTTCCTCTCAAGAGATAATTCGTCAGACGCATGAGAGTATAGTATTATGAAGCCTCGTGAACGTCAGCTGGCGCTCGGTTGGGGGGGTGAGCGGTTGTAGCCTCCCACGCACATAGGAAAGAAAATACATTCATTCATTCATTTCCTCTCAGCTAAAAATTTGTCAAATTGTAGCTAACCCAATATCTCAACGAAAAAAAATAGTCAGCTGGTTACAACATGGTGTATTATACGTCAGCTGGTGTCTCGAACATGAAAGTTAAATTTAAAGAAAAATTTATTTTCCGTTATTTCCTCTCAAACAAAAATTTACCTAATGATAGCTTATATGTAACTGTGGATAAATATATATGTCAGCTGGCTGTATCTTGGTGGAAAAACCGTCAGCTGATACGGGAGGCTACAGCCGCTCATCCCCCCAACCGAGCTCCAGCTGACGTTCACGAGGCTTCATAATACTATACTTTGATGCATTTTACTAATTACCGCTTGAGAGGAACTTGGTCATAAAATCTGCTGCTGGCTCCCGGACCATCATATTTAACTAGAAGCTACGACATCGTTTCTCGTCGTGAAAAAATATGAAAGAAACAATGCAAACATAATAATAAACACTCAAAATGTATTTTATACATGTTTGGATTACAAATTTAGCGAATATTAAAACAATTATACTCACTCATGTATTTTCTTCTTCCCATTTTGAATTTTATTCCCTCAATGAACTTTTTAGCTTGAATTAACTTAGTTATTAATATTCTTGTTATTAGTAATAGCAGTAGTGAGATTCCACAATTTTGCCAACGTTCCATTGTAAATGTGCTTTGTTTGCGTTATTAAAGTTTTAATTAATTCGATCATAAAGTTTCCACTTTGCGTAGAGAAAAATACTTACCGTGAACCGTCTACCGAAAAGAAAAGAAATGTCAAACTGACGCCTAGATACCAAAGATAATATTATGTCGGCCATCTTGGACTTATCGTATCAATTGAAATACTTTTAAAAATGTACAGTTAATTACGTTATAATTCAAAAACATAAATATGTAATTGAAAAAAAAAAACATTTATAAAAAAAATTATACATTATTTATTATTGACAATCATATATGAAGAGTATCTGTATAAAATATTAAAAATAAGTATGTATCCTCTGTTTTATTATCCCTCTTTCCTTTGTCAGAAATGTATCATTTGTGTATGCAAATAGTTTGGCAAAAATATAACAGAATGGTGTCATGTCCCGGATCGCTCTGAGCGCAAACAGAATCCGGCACCTCAAACAGAATACAGAATTGAGACGCGAATATCAATATTTGATATTTGATTTCGTGACAGCGAACGGCCATATTGCCGCGCTTTTTTGACGTTTAAAATTTATTATCGGTTGACAGCTTTTATTTTATCAGTTATCAATAATTTAAACACACTACCTACGCAATTAGGTATAGGTATGCGGACGTTTGAAACAAACAATTGATTTTATCAAAAAAAAAATATTAAGGTAAGTAACTACTTATGTTGAATTTTTTATAAGTACGTAAGTATTATTATAGGTAGATAATAGATATACATTATACACAAATGTAATGACAGAGAACTTGGCCGTATACCTACCTACCTCTATGTAAAAAATAATTAATTAGTGGTACCTACCTATTAAAATATATTAATACAGTAAACACGAATTTAAACGAATAAACCATCAGGGCTTAGATAAATATATCCCATATAATTATTTTATTGCAATGAATGAATTTATTGAGATAATTAACTGCAATGTTAGCGTTTTATCTAACTAATGCTCTGGGTTCAAATCCCTCAGGAAACGCCAGAATAATTCCCTGTGGTAGGGCGTGGATTAGCATGCTTAATATCTTCTATCTATGAAAACATTATGATATTCATCTCAATTTGCTCACATATTTCATACGAAAATTATATTATTATTATTATTGCTGTGTTATTGCATAATTTAGATACTAAACATTAAAATATTTAATGTTTGTAAATAATTAAAATCAATGCAGGGATCTATTCACTTACTTTTACTATTTACGATTCTCCTTTTATTCCTGTCAGTCAATAAAAAAAACAACAAACAGCCAGCACGTCCGTCCATCGGATTTCCATCGCCCATTTTTTTATTTTTTTATCTATAAAAGAAAACAGTCACGGAATTGCGTTCAAAAATCGAACAACTTGCTCACGTCCAGGCAGTGCGGTAGCGCGCCCGGAGGCGGGAAGACGGCTGTTGATTGGTGCAAATTGAATTTGGCGCGAAGAGGGGTATTGTCGTGTCGATTGCTCGCTGATTGCTCGTTTGTGGCGCAAATGCATAACGTAGATATGACGCTGAATATTTTTTAATACCATCCTAAAAATATAATAGGTAGTAGCTCTTTGCTATCTCTATTGCCTTCGTGTATAACGAATTAAGTAAGTGCCAATATATTGAATAGAATCTGTCACAAAACCTTTTTATAATTTTATTATTCTCTTTCTTTTCAATTTAGATGCAAGCTCAATTGAAGCTTTAACATTTGTGAAATCAATTGAAGCTTTAACATTTTACTATCAACATCTATATATTTTTAACTAGCTGGTGCGTTGTGCGCGGGCTGCAAGCAGCCCGCGAGCCCCTTTTGCCCCTGGGTTGAAGCAATAGGGCAGTCATTAGAAAATGTGTTAGAATTCCAAGTCCATTTGTAATTTTCTGCTAACTGCGATTCCACAGTCAATCGGAAGTGCTTATAAATTCCCAATTCAAATATTTTCTATTCTGAAATGCTGTCGAGCTTCGAGGGTGCGTGGTGCGCGGGCTGCAAGCAGCCCGCGAGCCTCTTTTGCCCCTGGGTTGAAGCAATAGGGCAGTCATTTGAAAATGCATTCGAATTTCCTGTCCATTTGTTACATCTGCTAACAGCGATTCTACAGTCAGTCGGTAATGCTTATAAATTCCCCATTCAAGTATTTTCCACTTCGGGAGACTGCCCACCTTCGAGGGTGCGTGGTGCGCGGGCTGCAAGCAGCCCGCGAAGCATCCCAGGGCAGAAATCTTCAGTCAGTTGAAAATGCATAAAAATTCCCCGTCAATTTATTAATATCTGCTAACAGCGATTCCACAGTCAATCGGAAGTGCTTATAAATTTCCCATTCAAATATTTTCTACTCCGGGGGGCTGTCTATCTTCGAGGGTGCGTGGTGCGCGAGCTGCAAGCAGCTCGCGGCTCATCCCAGGGCAGAAATCTTCAGTCATTTGAAAATGCATTTGAATTTCCTGTCCATTTGTTACATCTGCTAACAGCGATTCTACAGTCAGTCGAAACTGTTTATAAATTACTTATTCAAATATTGGTTAAATTCTTGAAACGTGATCCCCGAATTTCATCATTTTGAGGTGTCTAATCGATAGCGGGCAGTGACTTTTCATAATAAACTGTTAAAGAGTTTACTTAACACGCTCGTCGCTTCGCTCCTCGCTACCTATCTGAATATTTACGCCGGCCGCTGACGTGACTTGCTCGCTTCGCTCGCTTGGCTAGTGCGGTAGTTCAAAAGTAACCTAACTGGCTCGTCGCTTCGCTCCTCGCTACTTCTTTGAATATTTACGCCGGCCGCTGACGTGACTTGCTCGCTTCGCTCGCTTGGCTAGTGCGGTAGTTCAAAAGTAACCTAACTCGCTCGTCGCTTCGCTCCTCGCTACTTCTTTGAATATTTACGCAGGCCGCTGACGTGACTTGCTCGCTTCGCTCGCTTGTCTAGTGCGGTAGTTCAAAAGTTAACCTAACTCGCTCGTCGCTTCGCTCCTCGCTACTTCTTTGAATATTTACACCGGCCGCTGACGTGACTTGCTCGCTTCGCTCGCTTGGCTAGTGCAGTAGTTCAAAAGTTAACCTAACTCGCTCGTCGCTGCGCTCCTCGCTACTTCTTTGAATATTTACGCCGGCCGCTGCCGTGATTCGCTCGCTTCGCTCGCTTGGCTCGTGCGGTAGTTCAAAAGTTAATAAATATTTTCTGCTCCGGGAGGCTGTCGACCTTCGAGGTTGCGCGGTGCGCGGGCAGCAAGCAGCCCGCGGTGCCATCTTTTTCCGTTGCTATATTCCTATTACCCTTCCTACTATGGAAATTTCCATACAAAATTTTCGAAAAAAAAATTTCGCTTTTTAACAAAAATTTTTATATATCTGGAAGCGGATCAGGTTTTGAAGCATTTTTTACTTCGGCGACCCTGACCTACCTGCCACCAGTTCAGAGAACCATTGAATTTCGTGATGTATGAAAAATGGAAACCGGGGGTCGGAGAGAAATTCTGAGTATGCAGTTTTGTAAATCTGGCCGATTAGAGCATAGAAGTCAATTTTCAGACCGATCGTAAAGTAACCGGCGCCACCATCTTGCTTTGAAAAATTGGCCATTTTTGAAAAAAAAATTGCGTCCAATTTGAAATTTCTCCATTGCCCTGGTAGCGCCCCATCTTCCTTATCATTTTTTAGTTCTACACCCCCCACCTATCTGGCGCCGTTTCGGAGAGCCGTCGAATTTCGCGTTGTATGAAACTCGGAAACCAGCGATGGAAACTCGATGATGAGTATGCCAACGTAATGTGAGGCTCGATTAAAGCCCCTGTGCCAAGTTTCAGCGCGATCGGACCAGCGATGGCCGTTTTAGCATTTGTATGGCGGCGGCCATTTTTTCCGCCATTTTGAATTTTTTTCACTATCTGTGGTAATTGCTCGAGGTCTACTACAAGTTTAGTTCGAGCACCCCAGATGTAGCTGCTACCGTTTGCGCGGGCCGTTGACCGTCTTCGAGAGATGAGGGAAAGTTTAAGATTTCGTATTTTTCTGGATATCCTGGGAGCTGGGCGAGTACGAATGCATCATTGGTGTATTTCTCCGTTGCGCCACCTCGTCTAAATTTACGTTTTTATGTTTGCGCCAAAAATGGAAAAATTCCAAAATCGAGCGACCCACTATAGCTCCCTGGTAGCGTCCCAGGGTGGTGATCATTTTTAGTTCCGGGACCCTCCACCCAACTCGCACCGTTTCCGCGGGCCGTTGGATTTTACGTTGTATGGAAGTCGGAAACTGGGGCCCGGAGCCACTCGAACGGGGCACCGATCGATTCGCCGGCTCAAACAGAGCACGTGTGCCAAATTTGAGACGTAAGGATTCATAAACGGCGATTTTGGCAAAGTACGGCGGCCATCTTGTTTTCGCGAAAATCCCCATTTTTCCACCCCCCCTGGTAATCGCCACCAGTTCCGAGCATTTTTTGTTCAGACACCCCCCCTCCAGGTGCCACCGTTTCTGCGCACCTCCAGGGGTCCACTCGGTATTCGAAGGTGATCGAGATCGCTATATTTTTCCTCTGGTCACTCGGCGCACCTCTACACAATCACATAATTATCCCCACCACTTTCCCCGTAGTTTCCGAGAAACCCGATGTCAGTGAGTCAGTCAGTGGTAGTGTAGCTTTATATATTATAAATATTAACACAGTTATCATTAAAATATGTCTTTCTAAATATAACTGACATTAAAGTTGTTAAAGGTAATTTTGAATTAGGAAAATGGTAATTTGGTAATTTGGAATTTGAATTTGAATTTAAATGTAATAAAACTCTGTGGTTTTTGTCTATGTTAAATAAAGAAAATGTCTGCAATGCTTATCTTATTATATTATCTTCCTTACAGCTATACAAAACAACTACATCCCTATGGAAAGAAGCAAAAATGAATATCTACTTAATTATATCTAGAGTTAAACCTACAGAAAAAATGCAAGAAACAAGTAAGTACCTACTTTCCTTTGAAAGATCTCATATATTTTGCAGTTTGCATAAAATGTGATCACACAATTTTGCTGTGATTTTGCTCTGTTTTCTAAACTAGGTTATTACGTGTGTCTGAGAAAACAGTGCCTTCCCTTACGAGTTCATACAAATATTATTAAATAGTAGCTGTGCTCCGCGGTTTCACCCGCATTGCTCCAACATTGCATTGCATTGTTTGTTGGTCTTAGCGTGATGATATATAGCCTATAGCCTTCCTCGATAAATGGCCTATCTATCACTGAAAGAATTTTTCAAATCGGACCAATAGTTCCCGAGATTAGCGCGTTCAAACAAACAAACTCTTCAGCTGTATAATATTAAGTTTAGAAAATAGTATAGATACACAAGTTATTTGGTTCATAAACCCTTAATAATTATAATATAAACTACCGTCCATTCTATAAAAACAAAAAGGCATATCCACACAATTCCAACATACGATAACACGATTTAGCCACTCTACCAAGTTACGACGAGCTTTGTTTGACAAAGTATATCGTTTAGACAGCCGTTTGTACAATGGATACCTATTCTATATGCTGTTTATTTACTAGACGAGCTATTTTTGGGGATAAAGTAGGTATGTATTTGATGATTAATTTTTAGATTATTATGAAGTAGTAAGTAGAATCAACTAAGAGTACACTGGTTCTGGTGGAACGAAATCGCATCTACAAATCTGTCTATAGGTACTAATATTATATAAAGAGAAAATGTTATTTTGCTTGTTTGTATTGAATAGGTTCCAAAAATACTGGACCAATACTACTGAACTTTTTCACCAATAGAAAGCTACATTATTGCATTTATTTTTAACATAGTATGTAGACCTAATATATTAATTATTTTATTTCGTTTTTATATCGTGGATTTTCCAGAGCGTAGCCAAGAAAAGCAGCTATATGGGTCAAAATTCTTTCCATAAAATCGATCAAATTCTGACATATTTTAAATGCGAAAATTTTAAGCTATTGCATAGCTTTTATCTCAGACTTTGAGCGCGGCAACCGAATGTAAAAATTCCGTAACGAAAAACCTAACACCCCCAGGGACCCCCACTCCAACCGGCACAGCGATGCGATGCTATGCAATAGCTTTACCGCGGCAGTCCTCGAGTGCCACACGTATTTTTTTATTAAGCTTTTTTATGAATGACTAGATTTCCGTCTGCGGCATCGCCGTTTTTTAAAGAAAAACCCGCATAGTTCCCGTTTCTATAGGATTTCTGGGATAAAAAGTAGCTGTAGTATTTGTGTGAAAAATAACAAACATCCATCCTCACAAACTTTCGCATTTAAAATATTAGTAGGGTTTTTGGTCGGAGATATTTAGGTTTACCTACAGCAGTAAAATATCTCATTCCCATAGGAATTTCCAGATTTCCTTTGAAGAGCGGGCGAAGCCGCGGGCGGAAAACTAGTACCTAATGTAGGTAAGTAATAAGCATCCGTCCTACACAAAGAGGCTTCACTTATCAGTATATATCAGTATAAGTACTTGCATATTATATTTTCCTTCCTATAATCTGCTATATTATGTGGTTAGCATATTATTTATGAGAATAACAATTGGGTACCTACATAGTATGTATAGCAAAAAGTATCGTTATAACTGTTGGTCTTAATTATTCCGTCTAGTCCAAAAACATATGTTTTTTAGGACTTGTTCAAAAATTGCTCATCCATCATTACAAGAACATGAAGTTACCTATATAGCATAATATACCTACATAATAAATAGATACCTACACTTTTTAAAATTAAAGGGTGTTCGGTGTTCCTCTTCTAAAGATGACGGTATAGAATAATAGAACCTATTTTTTAAGATAATATTAAGTATGTATTAATTTAACATTTGTAAACACATTATGTTTCTAGATTTCTGACAGTATCTAGTGAAAAATTTTCGAGCAGGCCGAGTTCTGAAAGTTATTGCGAATAATGTAAGTTCTTTCTACCCTCCAGTCTGTATTTCTATCCTACTAATATTCAAAATCGTGATGCTCATATAAACATTAACAAAATTGCAATTGACTTCGCCAAATATAAACAGCATAAATACGATGACTCCAAAATAACCAGCTAATAAATGCCAAATGCAACCCAAGCGAGTCAAACACATAAAAATTCAGAATTAAATCACTACTAACGCCACCTATTAGCACATCTCATGAATGAAACAACATGGCCGCGGCGTATAGATGGCGCTCTACAATTTATGGCCACTCCTAACATTACGACCACTTTGCCCCCATTTCTGAAGCTTTTATCTAAATTAATCTCATTTCATTGTTGGTAGAAACATATTCGTAGGAATTACATTTACGATTGTAATTTGCTTAATGTAACATAGAGATTTTTGGTCGATTTGTTTTATGATAGTATAAATAAGGATTTGTTGTGACAAAATGTTATAGTTTGCTTGAGTGTTGTACATTTCAAATGCCTAGAAAATATTCATATACCTAATAATAAAACATAAGAGTAAAGTGATACTAATCTAATACTAACGTTATACATATTTTAAAGTAAAGTAAAAGTAAAAAATATTTATTCAAAAAATCAAGCATACAATCTCGTTGAACTTATTACAATAAGGCTGTTAACACAGTAAATATGTAGTATACTCTATACATCATTTGAACCAAGATGCCCACACTAGACTCGTGGCCTGTATTGTGGGCATCAGTACAAAATATAAAGAAACAAACAAAACTAGACAAGGATGTAAATGAAATGTCGATTTATTAATGTTTTAAGAATAAATTGCAATTCATATTTTATTACTTATGCCTTATTTCATTAGATAAAACTTAAATGAACAAAAAATAATAAATAAATATCAAAATAAAATATAAATAAATAGATACTTTTTATATGTGTGTGTGCTGAATAAGAGATGCATGGGGTAAAACTTGTGAGTAAGAGCGTTAGATTAAAGACCTAATCAAATTTTCCGTTTGTTGAAAAGACAAAGAGAGTAACCATTTTTTAATAATTTTCTTGGCCTTTGCGACACCACTCTGCCTAATAGAATGCAATGCCTGGTTGACGCGGTTATATATAAGCGGGTGTAGGAATTGACTAAATCGTTTGGCAAAGGAGGTATTAACCTGAGGTAAAGGAATTTTATATATTCTATTGTTGAGTAAGTTAGCGTGATCACTTGAAGAGAGAATATTTTTATGGGTTAGTAATGTTACATTGAGAATAAATAATTTTCTGACGCTCAACAATCCAATCTCCTTATAAAGCAAGTCAGTTGGGTAGCGGATAGGGAGATGCAGCATAACCTTTAACACGGCTCTTTGTGCTCTTTCCAGAACCAATAATTTGGAGGATCCACAACCACCCCAAATACAGATACAATAACTAATTATAGGTTCACATAAAGCTATATATATTCTCCTGAGTAACTCGTACTTAGCGACAGAGCGTAGGTGTTTCATGGGGTATATTAGTTTACGAACTCTTGCAGTTGTTGCATGTATGTGGCCTTCAAAGTTTAACTTATCATCCAATATTACGCCCAGATATTTAATGGAATGCGCGTTACTGATTGTGTTTTTACAATGGCATGGAGGAACTGGATGAGACAAGGAGGAAATATTGCACGAATGAAAAGACAGATCCGGAAGTGATGAAGGTTGTGAGGCTGCAGTTTTGTGAAAACATAGATATTTTGTTTTAGCGGCATTGAGAGTAAGTAAATTGTTGTTTAACCAGTAAGCAATCTTTGACATTCCTTCTTTTGTTACGTCAAAGACTTTGTCCCAAGAAGTATCTTGAAAAATAATAGCTGTGTCATCCGCGTAGCAGATAATATCAGCATTTCTCAACCCAACGTTGGCGATATTATTAAGATATACTAAGAAGAGGGTAGGACCTAAAATACTCCCCTGTGGCACGCCGAAAATTACTGGTGAAAGAGAGCTAAAAGTATCGCGATATTTGGTACATTGCTTTCTGTTCGAAAGATAACTTCTGAACCACTCCAAAGCTATACCTCTGATGCCATACCTCTCCAGTTTCTTCAAAAGAATTGGTATTGACACTGTGTCAAAGGCCTTGGCTAAATCCAAAAATACTCCGACACAGGCCAAGCCCTTATCTAGAGAAGAGGACACAATATGAATAAGTTCAGATACGGCATCAACGGTAGATCTACCTGCACGAAATCCATATTGACGATTTGTTAAGATATTGTTTTTTTCCAGGAAATCAACCATTCTGCTATTCATAATTTTTTCTAAGACTTTCGAGATTGCACTGAGAAGAGAGATAGGTCTATAATTATTTAAAACTTTTTTATCACCGCTTTTATGTATAGGAGATACGGCAGCTACCTTCCACCTATCCGGAAATACACCATGTGATATACTTAAATTACAAATATAAGCAAGAGGAGCTGAGATGTACGGTTTAATGTATTTTAATAGGCGGTTGGAAATACCATCTATACCCGTTGCACTATTTGTTTTGAGATCAGTAATTATTTTCTCGATTTCAGTTTTGTCCGTAGGTACTATGAAGAATGAGTCTGGAAAGTTCTCAATGGAAACGTTGGAAGCCAGAGATTCTTGAGTTTCTCCAATACCGGTTAGAATATCATTAGCCAAGTTTAGACCTATTGCGCAAAAGTGATTATTGAAGTAATTCAAAGAATCCTGGATATTACCTTTAATAGCAGATATGGATGGGTTCTCTTTAGGGGACTGTAAGTATGCGATATCTTTTATAGTATTCCAAAGCTTACTTGGGTTATTTTGATTTTCTGTGAGCATTTTCTCATTGTAACTATCTCGCAATCTCTTAATTAGATTATGATAAAAATTCCTATAGCGTTTAAATGTAAATTGAGCTATTTCGCTATTAGGGTTACGTTTAGCTTCTAGATGTAGCATATCTCTTACCATTGAACATCTAACGAGACCGGGGGACATCCAAGGTTTCAGAATGGTTTTAGAGCGATTTATTCTTAAGCGTTGTGAATTGCTTGTGATAATATTAGACAGCATATTGGAAAAATCATCAACTGCTGCATTTACGTCTACATTCATTAGCAAGTTAGTCCAATCAGTGTTTTTAACTTCCTCAACAATGGCAGGGAAATCCAACTTGGTCATAAACTTGTCAACCCTTAAGCGATTGGGTTTATTTGTTGTGTTTATACCAGCCATAACGATGTAATGATCTGTTATAGTAGTCCTATAAACCAAAGTGTTCACGCGAGTATTGGCGGACACCATAATATGATCTAAACACGCTGTTTCTCGGGTGGGAATATTAATTGTTGGACTTAGTCCTTGCTCTGCGATTAAGCAAAGGTATTCGTTACAGTCGTTGTTTATATTAGACATCAACGTATTAATATTTATATCACCCGCCAGAATTGTACAAGAAGAAATCAAGTTAATATTTTGTAGAAGACTTTCTAAGGATTGTAAAAAATTTGTGCAGTTTCTAAATGAAGGTGAACGGTATATTCCAATGAGATTAAATAAGTTGTCCACTTTGGCCAAAAGGCAATTCGCGTCGTGTAGTGTTGGTTCCGAAACTTCGTGATTCAGGGTTCTTTTTATATATAGGACTACACCACACGATTGGTTAATATATTTTGTTGTCTTATACGAGATGTACCCATCGATTGGATAAATAACAGAATTTTCGTTCAACCAACATTCCGTAAGGATAATGACATCAAATTCTATGTTAAAACGAGATAAGGTTATTAAAAAGCTGTTAAAATTACGTTGTAAACTGCGAATATTAAAAGTAACGATTTTAATATTGTGTGCTTTAGTGATATGTTTTTGGCATTCCTCGGGTGTGTCAGTATAGTAGCAACTTGATAAATCTGGACCATCTATATCGCGAATCAGAGACATGTCAATCATGATAAAGTTTTTTGTATAAGTTGTGTAGTGTGTAGGGTAATCGATTGGAGATAATAAATAATTAAATGCAAAAACAACGCCATCAATACAGGTATATATTCAACAGTAAAATGTGTAAGAAGACTGACAATTTCATTTACATCACAAGCACAGGTAATTCTATCACTAAAAATAATTGATTCACAGACAATTAACGAAAACGCAGACCAGATGAATGTGATTATTATGGATAAACAATAACAAATAAATATGGAAGTTTTACATAATAATAAAAGTAAGATCTTGCAACAATTTGTCAAGATTACTAGAAACAATTGGTAAAATTGGTAAAGATAAAAAAAAGAAATCAGAGTTATAACTAAAAGTGGTTGGGTTGTACAACACGCCAAGTTAATATGAACTTTTTTATGAAACATTAATTATTCGTTAAGATTTTTAAGAACGTGAATATCCTTAACTAATATGGCGTTTGAATTAGGAGCCTTTCTCATGAAAATCTTACCACCTCTAATCCAAACGTACTTATAGTCTAGTTGCTTAGCCTTCTTTCTTGCTTCGGCATGAAGAAGTTTATTTTCATGAGAAAGGTGCTCCGTTACATATATCGGTGAGGATTGGTCGCTGCCGATGCCAAGGTCCCTGCTTTGTAGTTTTATTTTCGATTCCCTGTTGTATTTGAAGATTGAGCGGAGAAAGTTGTCGCGCGTACGAGGACTGTTTAGTTTAACAAGTATGGATCGAGGACGTTGGCTTTCCTTATGCATCTTAGCAATACGGGCACAGTAATGGATATCATTATCATCTAACGAATATTGGACTGTGCGAGCAAGTTGCGAAATCATGTTTGGAATATTTTCATTTTTAAATTCAGGAACACATTGAATTTCTAGATTGCTGGCCCGACTAAGCTGGTCAAATTGGTTTAGACGGGAACTCATATCTTGGATAGAGGAGCGAAGTGAAGTGTTAGCTGCAACCAAACTTTCTAATGTGTTAAATTTTGTCTGATATTCCGTCTTTATATCTTCATACTGCTGATTTATGAATGAAAGTGAGGTTCTAAACTCCTCTATATCCTTTCTGATTTCACTTAATTGGTTACCTAATTTTTCTTCTATATAATTATGCAGAACATACTTAAGCTCTTCACGAATTAGAATCCTGAGAGCATCGGTTGATATATTCGCGGATTCTGGCGATGAGGCAGATGCTAAAAGGTTCGCGTTGGAGCTAGGCTTCGCGCGCTGAGTAACGTAGCTTGTAGTAGGTGTAGAAAGCGGCGATCGGATAGGAGTTTCAGAATTATTCCCACTCCTCTTTTGCTTGACGTTGCACCCCGTACATATCCAATTAGATTTAAATTCAGCAGATAATTTGTTAAATTCTTCCATTTTTTGAAATACACAAAGAGCGTGGAAAGTTTCAAGACATTTGGAGCAACTTAAAATTTTATTTTTACTCTCTCTCATACTTTGCAGACATGCACCACATTGCATCATGATTGGCAAAATAAAACAAAAGAAAAAATAAAAATATATTATTTGTGCTTGATGCGGATCGAACTTGGGTTCTCCGAACTTGCAGACCGCACTACTCAGTAAGCGCTAATTGTGAGCCTACGCTTAAAGGTGAATTATACGAACAGATGGGAGAGTATTAGTTGCGAAGCGATGATTGTCGGTACAGTGAATACTTTTATGTTCAAATCACCTACATCGAGCATTAACACACGAACACCACTTTGAGTTTAGTAAATGTTTTTATTTTATAATTATACACTATTGAGTTAAAAAGTTAAATGTTTTATTCTTTGTGGTCCATATTAAAACTTATAATGAACATTCAACACCAGTAAACTACTATTTTTAACTGTAAATCAATTATTTTATAGGAGTGACATAGATCACAACCGGGCTATAAGACGCGCGCGAGCGAACTCGATTTTATTCTATAACATTATATACAGACATATTTGTTAATACATATAGGATACACTATACTTTTATTATATCGGCATTAAAATACGCACGCTGTATGAGAGCAATAAATATATATCTTCTTCATATAAAAATATAAAATAGCAAAAATATATAAGTAATATTGATATTAGCACAGACTAATAATAATATACTACGGATATTAGCATTAATTCATCATATTGTAGTACAAATTACAATATAATATGTTGAGGACTACAGTACCTACTTACTTAATTCTAAACTAACAATGAATGCATATTTTTTTTGTACTTAGTTACTTGCAATTTTTTTTTGTTTTCTTTGTTGTTGTGGAATTAACGAATTTATCACATATATAATATAGACCAATATTTAAAAAGTATTTGTTTCGCTTTAAAAAAGAATTAACAAAATTACATTAATTTTTATAAATGGCTACACCATAATCGGAAATCACCCTAAATTCCCGCTTAATTTACGTTCTCAACCGATTTTCCTCATTCGAAACAGTAATAAGTTAGTTGAATCGGTATAATATGTAAATTTCACGCATATATGTATGTTGGAAATACAAGATTTCTTTGTGGATTTGTTAGTGGCCTTTTCGGGGATCAAGATCTATATAGAGTTGTTAAAAATGAATTATATATTCTAAAAACATAAGGGCTGTTGACACACACGTTTTAAGTTGATTTTTCGTAAACTCAAAACAGTTCTACGGATGTATTTTATTTTGATGTACCTACATACAATTTATAACCTGAACGTAGATTCCTTTCAAATATCAACAAAATCATACCAAAATTTCACCCCATTCATTTTAGTATTATCCCTCTGATAAAAGCATAGAAAAGAAAAAAATAGCATCTACTCGATATAAATCCCACAAAGTTTAATCTGTATAATGTTTTCTATTTGCTCCTTGACTTGTGGCTGATATCCTCTTAAATTCCAAAAAAGCGAAAGAAACAAATTGAACCTTATTGTAACTGAAAAAAGTCTATTTTTATCTGACATTACTTATAAATCAAGTTCGATTTTTAAATATTGTAATAGCGCCCGACATCCTTGCCAAAACGAGGGAAAATCGGCCATCTTGATTATTTTCCCGCCTTTCCTATTGATACTAAAGAATTGATTGCCGATCTCGATATTTATAACCGTCATTAAAGCATAACTAACGGCATCTTTAATTTTTTTAGTATTTAATATTTCAATTAAAAATATCCATCAATTCTAAATTACGATTCATTTTGTATTCGCCATAAAAACGTGACCAGAGAACAAGTAATAATAGAGCGTCACAAGACGAAGCTATTGGCATGAAAATTACCTATGGTATCTAAATTAAAGCCTCAATTAATTGTAATTAATTTCACAAATGTATGAACCTTTATTGGTCTGTGCGAACCTTTAAAATATGTATAATAGTATATAGTAATTTCTGGCTGGTTATAATAGTAATTTCTGGCCTCATCGGTTGCCCCTGAAAGCTCATAGAAGCGCTCTATACCATTTGTACACCCGAAATCAATCAAATTACATACCTACATATAAAATACCTTGATATAATATTGTTTTGTTACTGATACATGAGATCAAATCAAAATCTCATCATAATATTAGTTCAAAATTGATAGAAATATTCGAGAGATGCGATGGTTTTACCATAAACCATTTATTGGTTACTTTATGTGTTAATAAACCTTATTTTATAACTGCACTTTATAGTGATTGCCGATTGATTGCCAAATCGTTATGAGTTATATCGTAAACTTGAAGATTAATGATGCTAGGCTGATAGGCTATAAAGTTATAAATTGTTTGATATTTCTATAGGAACTTCTTAGATATAAGTTAAGATTACTTATTACTAATACAGTATGGGATAGGAACTAATACACCTTTTGAATAACTGTAATTATTATGTTTATACGTCATGTTGTAGCCGATAATTTCATGAAGTGGTCACATTAGCACATAATACTTGTATACGTAGTATATTATTATTAGTCTGTGATAGGGTTGTTGAGGATTCCTCTTCCGCTTCCTCATAATGCGGAAGTTCCGCAATATTTTGGGTTCCTCTACCGTTACCGCATCCTCAAAAATGAAAATAAAAAAATCCTCTTCCGCTATCGCTTCCTCAAAATTTAGAGGAAATTTATGAGGATGCTGATCCGATCGGGCGGCGAATTTACAAAGCCTATTTAGAGTTTAGACTAACTATGTATTTGAGTTACGAGTCGGGCTCTACTAACGAGCAAGAGTAGAGTCTTACCGAAATATTTATATCTGCGCCTAACACTTATCTCTAAACATCTTATATATAAAATTCTCGTGTCACAATGTTAGTCTGCCATACTCCTCCGAAACGGGTGGACCGATTCTCATGAAATTTTCTGTGCATATCGGGTAAGTCTGAGAATCGGCCAACATCTATTTTTCATATGTACCACGGGCGAAGCCGGGGCGGACCGCTAGTAATAATATAACATTTTCTCTCATACTCAGAAGAAACATATATTTTACCAAATTATGTGTGTCAAAAGTCATTTTAAATTAAAAAACAAACTAGTTGTTTAAGCTTACATAATATCTACCAGTTAGTTTTTTTTTGTGGAAATCGCCTAATGTCGCTTCTGGCACTGAGATAGATTAAGAGTTTTCGAGTAATATTCATAAATAAAAGCTCATCTGAGTCCGGCTCGTGACTCAAATAGTATAGTACTTAGAGGCTTTGTAAATTCGCGATCGGGCGAGCTAACCTCCCCTAACCAAACATCAATATGTACAGACAGGAGAATGGCTTTTGTTTTAATTTTTAATTTTAAAAGTTTTTTTTTTTTAATTATGATTATAATTTCCTATCATCCTCATCCTCATCCGCTTCCTCTTCCGCTTCCTCATCCGCATCCTCTTCCTCAAAAAAATATCCTCTTCCTCATCCGCATCCCCTAAATTTGTGTGTGAAAATTCCTCTTCCTCCTCCTCTTCCTCATAATCACTTCCTCAACAACCCAAGTCTGTGATAATACCTATAATCAAAAATATTATTGTATGTAAAAATAAAGTACTCTCGGATAATTTTTTTTCGAGAAAATCCTTAATACAGCGAAATGTATCTAAATTTTATTTTCAAGAAATGCGGATTTCAACAGCTGTTCGAGTGAAATATTTTACAAATCACAATCCTAGAGCCATCTATATTAACTTAACTGTATGTTGTAACCTTATTACTTGCTAGGCACAGCTAGGCCATATCCGGTAATATCCTTGAATGTTTGTCTATATTAATACATAAATAGATCAACAGATGTCGCTACAGAAATTTGTCTCTTCTTCTTCTTTTTTTCAAATGGCAACTCCCAATCCCAGTGAGGACGGATTCTGCCAATGTCAAGTTTTGGACAATTTTGTCTATAGAACCTATAGAACCGTGCTAAAACCCTACCAAATTGAATATGCTACAACTTCCACAAACTCTATGGACATAATTAACATTTCAATTTATGCGCCTTACAGCTTACTTCAGAGATGTTATTTGTGTTGCAGGGGATGGACGTCAATTTAGTTTACAAACTTGTTTAAATTTTAATTTTAGTTCGATGTAAAAATGTAAATTAAAATAGTGTGTAGATAGAAATTATTCTGTTACCTTTAGTGTAGTGATTGTGTATAAAATGAAAGTGGTGGAAGCAAAAATTGTTGTTTTAGGATCGCAAGGTAAATATTATATATTATTGCATAGAATTAATTTAATAGTGAAAAAATGTGATCATCTATGTAACTTTATGTGTCTTGATCGCAGTTTTAGCGTTGGAATGTAAGCATACCAGAAATTACGAAACAAACAAATTATTGTGGAAATATTCATCGTTTGATTACATCTATTGTTTGGAATTTTATTCGATCCCAGAACCCCACCCTATTTAAAAAAAAATTTTGAATACGCTCGTAATCATGGGTTGAATTTGAGATCGAACGATACTTGCCTCCTTAATGTACCTATACATAAAACAAAATTTGTTAACACCTCATTCACTGTCAAAGCTATTAGACTATGGAATCAATTACCAATAGCCATACGCAAAGCTAGATCCATTGATGTTTTCAAAAACATGCTCTTTGATTACCACATGTCCTTAATTAAGTGATGACTTTATATATTCTTTCTCTTATCTGTATTTATTTATTTTATTATATATTATATATTATTTTCTTTATTGTTGTAAATTATGTATTATTTATATTCCTACTTTCTTAGTATTACTATATTATTATTATATATATTGCTTTGGTATGCACCACCTACTTGTATTCTTTCTTTGTTACTGTTTTCCTTGGTTGGGTTACCTGGAAGAGATGGCTCTGTAGCCATAAGGTCGCCTATTGTGCAATTTGATGTATATTTTACTTAATGTTATTTCATTATTTTGGTGTGTACAATAAAGCTTTCATTCATTCATTCATTCATTCATTCATTCATTCATTCATTCATACAATAACATACACGTTTCTTTCAAAACTATCTTTGTTGAAACCTAGATTATGTTACCAACTTATAATTAGGTTCCTCTTGCTGATAACACCGATAATTCATCTGAATTTAGAATTGGAAATTGTATAAGTTAAGAATACATGATAATAAAATGAGCAATATTACAAAGAAAGCGATAAACCAATTTAACTTGATAACTTCTAACTATTTAACTTAATTAAGTAGGTATATAGCTATACTAGCTTCCGCCCGCGGCTTCGCCCGCATGGTGTTTTGATAAAAGGTAGCCTATGTTCTTTCTCAGGGTCTAAAGATTGTCTGTGCCAAATTTCATCCAAATCGATTGAAAGGTTTAAGCGGGAAAACGTAACAGATAGAGTTACTTTCGCATTTATAATATTAGTAGGGAAGGGATTTCGTTAAGTTTTTCGTGAATCAAATCTGATTAAATATATGGCTAAACAATCTATTTTCATGCTATTGAAGTCTGATTGCAATAGATTAAATTCTTCAACTAACAATTCAAAATATTTAGCAATTTTTATAGAGGTAAATCATGTTTTAAAAATATTAAACGTTTTATATTAAGGCCCTGCGCAGACGGCACACTTTTTGTGCGATCGAGTCTGCGGCGCACAAAAAGTCTGCATGGCGCGCAAAAGTCGGTCGCGGATTTTTCACAGACTCAACGCACATGACGCACATCTTCGATCATTTTGTCGGCAGAGCTGTAGGGACGTGGACGCTATGGAAATCGTGTAAAGTGTGCGCCGTCTGCGTTAGCGCGCGACGCGCGTTGAAGCAAACGTTCAATTCTTTTCACACACTTTTGTGCGGAGCGGCGCGGTGCGGTCTGCCCGAATTACACGGATTTTTTGTGCGCCGGACTTTTTGCGCGTCGTGTGCGTTACTGCATATAATTTCATAGGTTCTATTTTCACAGACTAAAAAGTGCGTCACGGATAGTCTGTCGTCTGCGCATGGCCTAAAGAATGCAGGATATGTGCATTCTTTTTTATCTGTAAACAATAAATACTTGTCATAGATAAAATTTTCACTACAAGATATAAAAAACATAATAATTAGGTATGAGACATGTTATATTATGTGTACATTCAACCCTGACCTTTAGTGTTTCTATGTGGCTATGTTTTATTAGTTTTTTGCTCAATGCTGTTAAGGTGTATGTTACGAATAAAGGGCAACACCCACATACAATGATATATGAATAACAAAAAGCTGAAGAGTTTGTTTGTTTGAATGCACTAATCTCAAGAATTACTGGACCAATTTACAAATCTTTTGTTGTTGTATATGTTCTTGATCTGTGAGTATAAGCAATATGTATCAAGGGCAACCGGCAAAGCCAGAACAAGCTGCTATCTATACTATACTATACCCGGCGCGGCGTAAGATGATCCCAATGACACTGACAGTTATTCTCAAGAGACAAACTTGTAATGGCGTCACCATTAAATTAGAAACGTATTGGAGGCGTCTAAAAATGGCATTTATTAATTTTAACGTAGCTTTATGCCATTACAATGATATTCCGTTGGAATTATAACAATTCTTAACATTTACGAGAAATTATATCAATCTGACTTTACGTTTACGTCCTTCAAAACTTACATCGTTGGTATTATCGACTAGTGCGGAAAGTATCGATAAACAAATTTCGATAATGGAAACGAGTTCACATTTTTTCCATGCTTAAGCTATAGTTCATTCACTATTGAATGGAACAGAAGATCGCAGCATAATTAATTAATTACCGTTCGCGTTAATTTACTTACCTATGATAATATAAGTTTTTTAGAAAAATTAAATGGGGGATTCCATTTTCATGATAAAATAATATACACTGTGTTAAACGGGTTAAAAATTACGAGAAAATGATAAGGTGCATTTTTATGTTTTGGAAAACTTTCGTTTTACTTACCGTTTCGTTTACATAGTTAATAGACGTTAAAAATTCATTTTATAATATTTGTTAAAACATGTTTACCGACGTGGCTGAATGCAAACCACGCCTTTGCCTATAAAATAGTAAAGTATCGACACGACCCATCATACGAGCAATCACTAAGACGAACTGTCATAGGGATCATCATTCGCCGATTCGGGTATAATATTATAAAGTTGAAGAGTTTGTTTGTTTGTTTGAACACGCTAATCTCAGGAACTACTGGTCACATTTGAAAAATTCTTTCAGTGATCGATAGCCCATTTATTGAGGAAGGCCTAAGGCTATAATATATCATCACACTACGTCCAATAAGAGCGGAGCAATGCAGGTAAAACTGCGGGACACAGCTAGTAATAAAATAATATTTAATTTATTTTAGCGCTAGAAAAATAAAACTATTATCCTTGAACTCTTAAAAGCATTTTCCTTGTAAAAAAAGGAAAAGCTACTAAATATTAGCATTTTGAATACATTTTGTAAAAATGAATGTTATTCAATGACCTTCAGGGGAAATTAATAATTTTATGTGCAAAATAAAGGTGGTTACTCATTTATCTGTAGAGGCAATATCACAATTAAGGAGCAAATTAATAGAACCCATAATTGTGATGTGTACAGGCAAGCAGGGGCAATTTAGAGAACAGCTGAAATTGCTCCAACCGCCATGCAACCCAAATTGCCCCTACGGCAGGTACGTGAGTAGCCGGCTTTAGAAAAATATTAGTGCTATTTACTTAAAACTTTATGCTGTTTTGATGTTTTACATCCAAATTCAGATATTATGACAATTTATTATAAATTTGACCCCATTTCCTAATATTTTTTAATAAAATAACAATTAAAATTTATTTCCTAATTAGTAACCAATATATTGTATAAGTTAAGTGAATGCAAATTTTTGTTTGGAAAATAATCCATTAGCGAGTAATAAAATTTGTTTTTTAATTTAAATATTAAGTTACCTTTTTGTTTTTGAAGTGGGAGTCATTTAATAGCTTCAAAAACATTCTAGATTATAAAAACAGCTTTTATATTTAAAGTAGCTTTCTTGACTTGATTAGTACTATAAATAATAAGGATAATAATACCAAAATATATGTAAATTAACTTTTTAACAAAAATTTTTGCTGCACATTTCCAAAAAAAGTTTTAAGAAACCAATCCTAACTTTTTCATAAAAGTGGCATGAAAAAATTTATAGATTCTGTTCGATTTTAAAAATAATAATATATATATGAAATGCCATTTTTCCGATTAGCTAAAGTTAAAAATTCATTTATGGGTCAAGGTATACGCTTATACAATAGAATTCCTCACAATATTAAAGAGTTTAGTAGTTCTAAATTTAAAACTTACATAAAAAATGTACTAGTTCAGAGAGCGTACTACAGTATTCAGGAATATATGGACGATAAAGACCCATGGAGGGTTGTCGCGTAAACACCACAGGACAGTTCTTTGGCATATTATGTAGTTAGGTAGATATAAGTTACATATTATGTAAATTTATTGACATTATTTAAAAGAGCAACTATGGAGTTTCTTGCCGATTCTTCTCCATAGATACTGCTTTCCGAATCGGTGGTAAATGTTAAAAATACTATGTAATGACGATTCGAAAGTGCTACTAAATAGTAGTCTAATTGAATAAATGAATGTTTGAGTTTGAGTTTGAGTTTGAGTTTATACACTACATCTTTTTATTACAAATGTTGGTAGTAGTACAATATTTAATTGTTGTTAAAGATTGTGTTACCTGCATAAGGTTGCTAATATGTATGTAAAAATGTATTGGTATGCAATAAATTATTTCAATTTGAATATAAAGATATGAAAGTTCATCTATACTTCTATGTATCTATCTATAAATTTATATATCTAACTATCTATATCTATAAATTTATAAAGCTGGAGAGTTTGTTCGTTTGAACACGCTAATCTCGGGAATTACAGGTCCGATTTATAAATTCTTTCACTGTTCAATAGTCATTTAACGAGGAAGGCTATAGGCTATATATATATCACCACTCTATAACCAACAGGAGCGGAGCACTGCTGGTAAAACCGCAGGGCACATCTTGTTTAATATAATTAATGTCAGTATCACTTGAAAACAGTTATTCAGCTGCTCAGTATTCGCTGTTATTCAGCTAACAAGTACACTAAATTTTGTAGTGGTATTGTAACATATTTGTTATCATACTATTAAATGATGTAACTGCAACCCAAATGTAACTGTAAAACTGGTATATAATTATCATACCGTGACAGGTTACAGGCCGTTTACATTTTTTTTATGTATTGTTATTTATCAGGTTTATAAATAGTATTTAGGAAAACGAGTATTGTATTTCATGATGTCATGTTATCATGCATGTTTTTAAAGAAGTAATTCAAAAGGTTATTTGTTATGTTTCTTTTAAGACGGAAAAAGTTTTTTATTTTAAACCAAACAAACTCATAGAGTGACATAATTTTCCAAAAGGTTCAGGAAAATATCAGCTACATCACTGCCATGTATTACCAAAATCTGTTCAGTAGTTTTCCCGTGAAAGAGTAATAAACATCCTCACATACTGCATTTATAATATGTATTAGTAGGATAATATTTGGAATGCATACAGTACTGATCTGTTATCATTAAGAAAATAAACACAGGGATTATTGTAATCTTAATTGCTGATAATACTGACTACTGTTTGATATAAGAGATATTTCTAATATTATTGATTGGTACATTGTGCGTGTGAAATTTTGTATGTTTGTGACCTGGGTGTACTTACAAAATTTTATAGTTGTCTATCTTTCGCACATAGATCTGTCATGTCTTTAACATTGTTTTATTTATTTTAACATAGCTTTTCGATTAAATTCAATTGATTATTATTAATTAAATTTTTAATATTTTTTATTTGTCTGTTAAAGAAAAATGAATTTGTTTAGATCTTTAGCATAAGCTCTCCTTGATAAATGAACAATCCAACAGATTTTTTTTTTCAATACATTCGAGAAATTAGCTCATTCAAACAAATACTTCTACTTCATAATATTAGTATAGAATTTATATAATGAAGTTTATCAGGTATTTAGTTTTCGAGCCATAAAGTATCGACAAATTTTCCCAGATTCCGGCAATGCCTATCTATCGATTACCTCAGAATTTCCTGTGCGACACGTATACCACATAGGCACCCTAACCACTAAGCCAAGTCTAAAATTATTCGTAACCCTAGCTAGCGTAAAGTATCGTATTACATTTGACAGCTACAAGCGTAGGTCATGCTGTACTGGTTTTATCCATATACCTACGAGTTATGAAGAGTTTGTTTCTTTGTTTGAACGCGCTAATCTCAGGAACTAGGTACTGGTCCGGTTTGAAAAATTATTTCGGTGTTAGATAGCCCATTTATCGATGAGGGCTAAAGGCTATATTATATCATCACGCTAGGAGTGGAGCACTGCGGGTAAAACCACAGGGCACAGCTATTTATGTTATAAGTAAAAATGTGTAGATAGGTCATAGGACCATAGGTTATTATCGCTAAGGGCACGTCGAAATGTAAGCTAATTATGGCTAATTAGCCAAAATTTAAAGCACTCTTCGCTCACGATAGTTGAATCATGCCATCTCACTTTGACGTCTAAACGTGTGTGTGTTTGTGTGCCGTATTTGAAGATCGAATGTTGTGTTAGTAACCTATATAAATATACTTATTTACTTATAATATCGACGGTTACAATAAACACCTGAAACCGTAGGTCATGTGCTGGTTTCATATAAATATAAGTAAACAAAATAAAGATTATAGTAGAGTGCCGTAAGGCATAAAAATGGTCAAACCTCGGAACCCAGGGCCAGTCAATGAATCTGTATATCAAGTATGAGACTGCATTATTAAAACCTCAAATAAAAAAGTTAAAAAAAAAAAATTGACCGATCTCGATTTACAACAATTTTTAACAACAATTTACTGAAAAATGAGAGGCGGAAGGGGGAAAAAGTGTTTATAGTGAAAAATTTAAATTTATTTGTAATAAATTATATGTGCAGAGTAACTTCAATGTTAATTTATTAGATTATCGTAAAAAATAAGTTACAAAAAAAAATTATCATTAACTATACACATTGTTACATCATTGTACATTATTGTCGTCGTCGTCGATCTCGTTGATATAGATTGTAGGTGAAGGATTAGTGCAGCTGTCACCATTGCTTTTCCTGCACCCACAAGATGCTCCACATCCTGTTTTGCATGAGCAAAAAATAATTTTTAATAAAGATTCTGGAGCTGGTCGTTGCGTCATTGTTTGCGGTGTCAATAAGATGAATTTTTTTCTCCCTCTGAGTCTGTTTTAGCGAACAACGCATGTAACAATCCGCGTGATATTTAGCTCCCTGAGCTACTAAATCTAACACGCCTACAATTCTTCTATGAATATTGCGACAATATTCACTTTTGTCTTCACATATCAAACTTACAATACTTTTCTTGAAATCAGTACTAGTGACGTAGCTAATTTGTTGTCTTGACGACTTGGACTTCCTTCTTTCCTTCATTTCATCCGCTTCTTTTTCACAAAAGAAGCACCTAGTTTTCCAATCAAAATCAATTGAAGTAGCTGTTCGAAGCTTTTTTTTAGGTGGAGAGCATGCAGATTTGGTGTTCTTTTTTTTAAATAAGAATTAATTAATCCTTTATTAATATATTTTTGTCTGCATACCGAATGCACGTAGACAAAGTCGCGAGTATTTATATACTGAGAAAGTCCATCCCCTCTTTCCGCAGATGCAGCTTTTAATGATGATATGCCTCTAGTGACTTTTATAATATGTATCTCCTAGTTCAGAGCTTAATTCAGAACTAGATCCGATTTTATCACAAATGAGGCAATCATTGCTTGTACTATCAATACTGGATGGTTCACCCATTGCGACACGTGGCTGCAACAACAAATATTAGTAATATTAATAACTAACTTTTACATAATTCATGATTTATATTATTAAATTCTACTATTATATTCTAACTTTTAACATCGATTTATTACAAAATATTCATAACTGTTTTCAAAAGCATGTAATATAAATGAAAAACAAATACTTACAATTTATGCCACTATTTTCAAAAGTTTTAAAACTCAGTAATGTTCAGTAATTAACTTTTATCACACTCACTGCACAATAATATAAACATTAATTTTTAATAAACAAAAATTTGAAATAAATATTTTTCGGAACGAAAACAACAGCTACGTATATAAGTCTAGCAAGTTATAACGTCGTGTACTATCCTGTGAGGGCCCGCCATGAATAATACCGAACAGCTGCTGTTATCCCCTCTATTCTCCAACTCGACATTCATCGGTATATCTGCAGTCCCTAAAGATCCAAGATCAAGTTTTCAAGTTTGTAATAGTTGTTCTTTTTAAAATATGACTTTTGACTAATATAAATCAATGAAAACTCAAAAAAATTAATAATTGTTTATAATAATTTTTAAAAAATTGAGAGCGCGAAAAAAATTTTTTTTAACATTTTTCTATATACTATTAAAAACATATTTTTAAGGTTTATATTAAGATTCATTGACTGGCCCTGGATTCCGAGGTATAAACCTTACGGCGCTCCACTATTAGTGAATTCACGTAAGAAGTGTTTGGGGTAGGTTTGGTTTATTGGGGAAACCTTACTAGTCTGCTAATAATATTATAAATGCGAAAGTGTAGTTGTCTTTTGTGTGACGTCAAATTATAGTAGAGCCATTTTAATAGGCAACATTTGACAGTTCAACAAAATTCAACAACGTAACCTAGTAACGACGACATAGAATAACATGATATTTCGTTTTGTTAGAACTGTACATTTGCTTAACTTTTTTCAATTACGATTACATATTTATTATAATAATAATGACCGATACAAGTTATTTTAAAGATTTCATTTTACTGATAAACCATTCTAAACATAATAAACAACTTCTGAATTAAAGAACTGACGTCGCTACAATTTTGTGTCAATAAACTTGTTTTCTTTTTAAATATGTACCAGAGACGTTACTCTAAAAATCGAAATCTGACATCTAGAATCGAATGCATTGATTACTTGTGAATAAAAATCATCATAAATTAATAAATGCGTTGTTTTTCTAATTATGTCTATACTTGTCTTATTTTGCTCCTTTTTACGAAAGAAAGTTTATTACTGGGACAGGGATTCGCCTGATGAATTTTAAAATTAACATGTGTTTCAAGTTCGATTGACAAATGTTTCAAGTCCGTATCGGTTAATTCACTATTCACTTTAATCGATGTTTTTAAGCAGGTTACCTCTCTTCGAAGATAAAATTGATAGACGTCAAATGTTGCCTATTAAATTGGCTCGACTGTAATTGATACCTATTTTGTATTTTTAAATACATACACAGTGCATAGGGCCGTTAACACCATAGAACGTGCAAAAGAAATATTATAAACTAGCTGCTTTGCGCGGTTTCACCCCCGTGGCTCCACTCATGTTGGTCGTAGCGTGATGATCTATAGCATATAGCCTTCCTCGATAAATGAGCTATCTAACACCGAAAGAATTTTTCAAATCGGACGAGTAGTTCCCGAGATTAGCGCGTTCAAACAAACAAACTCTTCAGCTTTATAATTCTTCTTATATATAAAATTCTCATGTCACAATGTTAGTCTGCATACTCCTCCGAAACGGGTGGACCGATTCTCATGAAATTTTCTGTGCATATCGGGTAAGTCTGAGAATCGGCCAACATCTGTTTTTCATATCATGTACCACGGGCGAAGCCGGGGCGGGCCGCTAGTATTAGTATAGATTACATTCATAGTTCATACAATCGATAAACATGAAGAATGACCCTGGCCTGGCATCGGGTAAAAAAATAGCAGGAAATATTAGCACAAAATACCTAGCTAGACATAGTTAATAGTCGTTTTTTTTTTTTCATATAAGGTTGAATAACATACATAGTTAATTAAAAATTGTTATATTCGTAATAATATTTGAGACGGATGAACGAGATGATATTGAAGATATTTTTGAACTAAATAATTACGTATAGATACATCCTAGGTACCAGTATTATAAATGTCAAAGTTTGTGAGGGTGGATGTATGTTGGTTTTTTCCTCACGAAAAAATTACTGAACAAATTCGGATGGATTTTTGGAATATTATAGGTTATACGTCAGAATTACAAATTAGCTATAGAAATACTTGATTTTGCCCACGTGAGTCCGCTAGTGCGGTGAATCAAGAAAATTGGTGCTGTTGAAAGCGTAACAGACAAACAGACAAGCATCTATATTTAATAATATTATTTCTTATTAATGAATATTATGTCCATATTTTTTAATAATGTTGCAGTATTCTGACCTTACAAATAGTTGGCTATCAATGTATAAAATGTAACCGGTTTATGTGTCATCAATACCTAAGCTATAGATAATAATATAATACTAAACTGCTATACTTAAAGATAAGTGCCGTGTTTTTATGTTTGGCCTTCATAAAGAAGCTTAACGATGCCATGGTATAAAAGAATCAATTGTCATTCATTGTGAACTATATTTATTTGGAAGAAGTTCGGTCACAGATTACTAAATATGTACTACTGTATAATATTATGTAGTTACTAATCTCTCTTGTACTAGGGTAAAAAATAAAATAAAACACGCTTAAACTCATGAAATTATTGTATTGATAAGTGTACAAAGTATGAATTAAATGTCTGTTTAAATTGGGTTAAAATCCAGTCAAAAGTAGTCAGTTACACACAAACATACAAGTGAAGCAAATAAAACCGTTTAAAAATAGATTCAGCCGCTTCGATGATTAATCAGAAATTAAGAACCAAAACAATTTAATATTATGCTAGTCTAGACCAGTCTAGACTGCTAAAATGCATTAAATATTATAAATGCGAAAGTTTGTTAGGACTGAGGATGGAGTGAGGGATGTTTGCTTCTCTTTCACGCAAATAGTTACTACTTACTACTGAACCGATTACAATGAAATGTAGGTAGCTGAAGACCCAGAATAAAACAGGCTATTTTTTATCCCGGAAATGCCATAGAAACGGGAACTATCCGGGGTTTTCTTTGAAAGCCGCGAGCGGACATCTAGTAGATTAGTATTAGTAGGTATACTGCATACTTAGACGTGACATCATATAGAAATATCGACAGTATTGTAGTTCGTTTTTATCTAACATTGAAAAATTATTGCGTAATATGACTCATAAGCAATAAACTATGTAGCTCTATTCATTTTATTCACTAGCAGCTCGACCCGGTTCCGCCTGGCTTGATCTAAAAAAACAACAATAAAATAAAGTGCCACGACGTTGTTTGCGGTACTCGCAAACATAGAACACTTTAATCACCTATAATAATAAATAAATAAATAATAATCCATTTGTAATTGGAAATTTGAAAAGAACTTCTATTTAGCCCTCGGACTTTAACTATTCTCGTTCAATTACTTCATTCAAATTGTTGCTTTACTTTAGAAATTTAACAGACCAACAAACAAACTTACGCGTTTATATTATTATTTTTTTAATATTAGCTTCCCGTTGGTGAAAAAAATTAAAATCGGTCCAGTAATTTCGACTTTATGTCTTACAAACGTACAGAAATAAAATTCTTTCGTCTTTAATAAATATTGTTACTGATTTATAAGCAATGCTTCTATAAAATCAAAACCGGCTAAACAGGTTATTACGTAAAAAATTGTTTTACTTGACTCGGTCAGTGGGTTTATGTTCTAATACTGTTAGATTGGTTAAAAGGAATTTTGAATAAATAAAATTATTTGATACTAGATTCATAACCTGACTTCGCTTGCGATTTCTTAGAAAAATACTTAGAACAAAAAGCAACAAATCGACCTTTGATGTTTTTTATATGTAAATAGTCATTAAATACCTTCTATTCTATAAATGTCCATTTTGTTAATGGCAATACTAGTTTTTACAATGAACTTTGACCAAAAAAAAATCCGTTTTACATATACTTACCTATTGCACGCCTCATAAGCGAAGCGTTGAGGTGGGTACTACTGTCACTTCGCGCAAAACATCTGATTTTTCAAACTTAAAATGTCTTTATGTATCATACATTGCACTTGTAAGATAATACATACACACACATATTAAGAAAAAATACTATTTTTAACGTTCATGATATTTTTGATGTCATTTTTGTTATTTAAACTAGTTAAAAAACAGTTTAAAAAAGTTCTGTCTTGGACGTCCGTGTGTCTGTATGTGCGGATCCTTTTTCTTGTTAACACGATAGCGACCGAAATACTTTACTAATCGAGTCTTTTTTTTTCTCTTACGCTTGAGTATGCTCAGGAATAGAACCCTTTCATTTTTCAGGGTCTGATTCGATGTGGTTTAATTGTTATTAAATAAACAAAAATAATAATTAAATAATATTTATTAAAAAAAAATTATGAGGCGTGCACTTTTGGATTTTCCAAATTATTTTTTCTTTTTAATTTTCTACAACGAACAATATAGACTTGTATTTATATTATTTATTTTTACTAATTTCTGTCCTTTTTCATTCCAGGTGTGGGCAAGACAAGCCTGGTAGTGAGGTATATAGGCAAGATGTTCTCAAAACACATATCTCCAACTATAGGCGCCTCTTTCTTCACTTGTAACATCAATGTGGATGATGCTAGAGTTAAATTACAGGTAAATAAAAAAAAAAAACAATAAGTAGGTAGTAACTAGGTACTTATTTATTTTCCAAAAAACAAAACAATAAGTAGGTACTTATCTATTTTCCATATTAATTTAATTTTCAAGCAACAAATTATATTCATTGTAAGTTGGGTTTTTATAATTTAACAGGCACATGTTTTTTTTAATAAATCAATGTACTGACACTAGTGTTTTGAAAATACATAATAATAAAATAGTAAAAGGGAATGTCAAAGGCTTCTTTTTACCACAATAAAAGTAATGTTAGTGTGTAATGTAATAACTCAGGCCCCGGAATCACAGACACAATAGAAAATCTATTGTGTCGTGGTCCGTGGACCGATCGGGCCGTTCGGGGCTCAATGGGTTAATTATAAATCTTATATATAAAATTCTCGTGTCACAATGTTAGTCTGCATACTCCTCCGAAACGGGTGGACCGATTCTCATGAAATTTTCTGTGCATATCGGGTAAGTCTGAGAATCGGCCAATATCTATTTTTCATATGTACCACGGGCGAAGCCGGGGCGGACCGCTAGTAAATATATGTCGTTCTCATACTAATTTGTGGCGCTATATTAAGAATATGAAATGTATAACAACTGTTAATTTTCAGTGACCTTACCAGCGAAGCCGCGGGCAAAAGCTAGTTTACTATTAAGTATAAACCAACATGTTATAAAGTTAGTATTTTCTAGTGTTTGATTTTGTTGTTGAAATGAAGTTGAAATTTTTTTGGAAAAAAAATTAAAACATACGTATACCAAAATACTAGAAGACACGTTAAGCCAATAATCAATAATGCCAACATCCGGAAAAATACTCCACATACTACGGAGAAATAGGTGGGAGGTAGTTTACAAATAGCAATTTTTGAATGACCGTCTAGAGTCTAGACGTATAACATCTCATGATCTCAGTCGCCCCGTGACCACGTTAGATCGCTGCAAAGTGTGCGAAATAGTGAATAAATTGCGTTTAAAATCCGTCAAAAATCTTTAATTTCTAAATGTTATGAAGTTGTTAATATTTTTTTTTAAATATATTCCAGGTTTGGGACACAGCCGGCCAAGAGAGATTCCGTTCCATGGCACCGATGTACTACAGGAATGCCAATGCTGCACTATTGGTGTATGATATAACCAGCGCTGGCAGTTTTGCAGCTATCAAGGGATGGGTGAAGGAACTGCAGAGGTGATTATTTTCATTATTTATTGAAGTAAAAGGCGCGTTGAGAGCAAAATTTCAAAGGCAATACCGTCACGTCATGGAGTAAGGCGATTGAATATTGCTAAATAAGTTTCACTTCTAACACGTGTGCTTGATACACACCATCTTTGATTATTTATCTTATAAACAAAATAATATTTCTTTATAGAGTTAAAAAACCATACCCATAAACCATAAGCAGTTTCCACTAAAAGTTGAGTTTAAGTTCTTTAAATAAAAAAATAATGAAATGATTCCAATATTCATCATACTGATAATTGGAATCATTGATTAATTATACTTCATCATCATCATCATAAGTTCAAATTTTTTGTTCCCTATTACAGGCCTCAATTGAGAGTTCAGATTTTGACTATCAAACATTATAATCTCAAATATTTATTTTTATAAGACTTTTTTTTTGGTACTAGTATCATAATGGCGTTCCCTAAATATAATAAACTTATTAACTAGTTCATTATAGTATGAATTCAAGCTTTTTATGAGGGTAAAGGCAATCAAATAAAAACGCAAAAAGCAAATCATAATATTATATTATGTCATATTTATTAAAACTTTCCTCGAGAATAATTTAAAAAAAAAATGTGTGCGTGTACTAGAGTACACACGTAAGAAGTGAAACTTCTTTATGTCCTTATTTTTCAAAAAATAATTTACTATATACAATATTAAAGAAATACGTTAGTCACACGCTCGTCGCTACCTACTTAAATATTTACACCGGCCGCTGCTGCAACTCGCTCGCTTCGCTCGCTCGGCTCGTGCGGTAGTTCAAAAGTTAACCTAAGATGCTCGTCGCTTCGCTCCTCGCTACCTATTTGAATATTTACGCCGGCCACTGCCGTTTTCAGCTTATAAAGGATTTCGACTTAGGCGAATTTTGATTGGACAGAGAGTTTGAGGTTTATTCTTATAAATTTTGAATTCATAAAATTATAATTGAACACCTGACACCAATCAGGCAAACACGTGTTTACGTGAGTCATAGATTTATTATCGTATAAAGGTATATTAAGAAGAGCTGGAACGTCAACACATTTACACATTGCACATGTTAGGCCGGGAGATACTGACACAAAATTTCGGGCCATTTGTAACAGGATGGCGGTCTAGAGGGGTCTTAGTACGCAATGACAAAAAGAAAAATGATGGTCAGAACGCTGGTACCGGCGGACTAGTCGCGTGGGCGTTAGTCACATTCGTCGGATAAATAGCGAAAGTCCAACGATTTGTAACACAAAAATTTTAGAATTTACCGATAGCCCTTAAAAAAGATGTAGGCGGTAGTGTCATGCCATACAGTTACGATGTGACTTACAGTCCGCCATACCGACGTGAATGCGTTGATTTAAAAAAAAAACAATTCAACCATTTGTACCGAGCTCACTTTTGCACAGGTAACCATCGTCGTGCAGCCATTTACTAAAATTGCCATGCCATACTTTTCGGACGATTCCAAATGGTCGCCATACCGCGGAAAAGTCAAACGATTTGTAAATCGTTTGACTTTCGCTATTTATCCGACGAGTTCGACTAACGCCCACGCGACTAGTCCGCCGGTACCAGCGTTCTGAGTTCTGACCATCATTTTTCTTTTAGTCATATGGTTTTTAAATAAATATATCTATTTTTCATTTCATTTTCATTTCAGTCATTGCGTAATAAGACCTCTGTAGAACCGCCATTCTGTTACAAATGACCCGAAATTTTGTGTCAGTATCTCCCGGCCTATGTATGTGTCATATTTTGCAATTATTTATAAATACAGGGTGATGTAATTGGTGTAGTACGAATATCTAAAAATCTATGAAGAATTTTGTGATACAGTAAATGGAAGAATTATAGACTATTTTACAGTATTTAATAAAATCATTTAATTTTTTGTTCATTTTCATTAGAAATGTCAATTTTTCTCACCAAGGTGGAAATTTGGATGATAAGGATCTTGTTAGAAAAATTTTTTCAAAAATCAAATAACTAATTAATAATCAGAGTTATCACATTATTAAAAAAAATAAGCCAAACTATACACAATTTTTACCTACTTGATGCAATCCTCAAAGATCTCAACCCAATAGAGTTACTATGGGGCATAATTAAAGGGAAAGTAGCATCACAAAATGTGAACTTTAACTTGAAAACTGTGTAAGAATTATTTAGAAAGGAAGCAAATGCTATTAGTCTGGATATGTTTAGTGACGTTTGGAGAAAGACGCGAGAACACGAGGAAAAATATATTCAATTAGAACCAAAAGTAGATAATTACACTGACTCATTTATAATAACATTAAGAAATTCCGACAACGAACATCGAGTTCTTCGAGCGATGAAAGTTACAGTGAAGTAGAAGATTACGATTATGATTAAAATAGATTCTTCTTCTTCTCTATAGATACTGCTTTCTGAATTGGTGGTAAATGTTAAAACTGTTAAACTGTTATGACGATTCAAAAGTGCTTCTAGAAGAAGTCTAATTGTATAAATGTTTGAGTTTGAGTTTAAAACCAATAGTGTGAAAATTATACAATAAACATGTAACACATATTTGTTAGCGCGTATTGGTAGGTATTACGTACTTACTACAAATATAATATTTCTTAGATATCTTTACTCGACCAAAGTCAGGAATTTAATTATTATTTGATAATTGAATGATTATTAATACTTTTATCCAATTGATTATTATTAGAATAAATAATTAACTTCATCAATTGATTTACTTTTAAATTATAATTTTACAGGTAAATTATGAGAGCTTTCATAAGTAATTATATTTGCATATACATATCTACAACGCACCCATTTTACAATTCAATTCTAAAATGAAACTAGAGTCGCATTTATTTTTGAACATACTGTAAGTGAAATTGCATAAGTGTGAGTACTGTGAACATGCCAGCTTTCCCTAATTGACCGATACTCCTAAAATGTTTTCTAAGAAACAATAGTGTAGAGATTGTCTAATCTAAAAATGAACGCCCCTCCACTGTGTTTACGCTCACATTCAAAGTACGTGTATAGACGCAATACACACAAATTGGTCTGCCTCATTGGTCGTTCAGTCCTCCAGTCCCGTCCATGCCCGAACGACAGGACCAGTTGGCCAACTAGTGCATAAATGACGCGATGCACGACAGAACGGACGTGTCATTCCGTACATAGCGCGCTCTCCCCGCCATACAATGCTAGGCACCTGAACTGATCGCCCGATTAGTTGACAAATCAGTGCGCGAGAGTCAAAGTTTGAAGTAGAATCGACGCGCGCACACATATAAAGTGGTTCAATAATTATTTGTCCTCACACATTGAAACAATTAAGTTTAGTGGAGGAGCGTTCATTTTTAGATTAGACAATCTCTACTTACATTGTCGGCACGTTCTTAAAGTCGGTAACTTATTTTTGTTCGAACAATAGAGGTAATAAATTCCTAATGATCAAGTTGTAAAGGTTGTAAAATAAAAAATATTCTATATTAAAACGTATATGGATAATATGTTAACGTGTTATCTATGAAATTATACTTTTACTCAATTGTTTAATTTTATTTACACACTGTTTTATTTTGCACCAAATCTCGAAACAGTCAGAAATTAATGACGCACATAGTACATAATATATCACTATCACTACATAGTATAAAACAAAGTCGCTTTCCCTGTCCCTATGTTCCTATGACCCTTTGTACGCTTAAAATTTTTAAAACTACAAAACGGATTTTGATGCGGTTTTTTTTAATAGATTCAAGAGGAAGGTTTATATGTATAATAACATCCATTAAATAGTGGAAAAGTACTGTTATTTTCGAGATTTCTAATGTGATGTAGTAAAAAATTACATTTTTTCCGCTTACATTGCAAACGCAGGCTGAACCCTACGAGTTTTATCAAAATAATGTACTAAGTATTATACACATTGAAAAGGTCTACAGAAAAGTCCGCGATGGTATATGTCTATCTCTTATGGATAACCCACAATAACTTTTTTTGTCATTTACATTTTACGACAAATTATGGCTAATTTTCGAAGCGATTTTAACCAATACAGCATTAATCCTTAACCAATTAAATACCTAGAATACATTGTTCATTTAATATAGATCTATATGGCCCTTTACACCGTATGATTTAAGTGAATATTTTCGAAGATATTACAGATTTAAAAATTGCGGGACGTAGCGATTGCGGCGGTACCGGCCGGCCGCCCGGCTATACTATATTTTATACCCGTGCGAAGCCGGAGCGGGCCGCTATGTTTGTAATTTTTATATACAACGTTCACAGTTTTTCTGTAGTGTATTTAGTATCAGCATTGCACCCGTGAGAAGCCGGGGCGGGTCGCTAGTACATGTTAAGACAGAGATTAAGCTTAAATAACTTGAAAAATAAATAACATGATCACGCCCACGTGTTGGTGTTTTAAAAAATTCAATCAAAAACTGAGGTTAACTTTAAATACAATTTTAGAAAAATAAATACCACAATCAACATTCAAGTATTAGAAAAAATTGATACCATAATTCCACCCACGTGTTAGTGTATTGAAAAATACAATCAAAAAGTGAGGTTAATCATAAATAACTTAGAAAAATAAATACCATTATTACACCTAAGTATTAGAAAAATAGATATATGTAATTACTTATTTACTTTTTTTAGAAATTCACTGGAATTAGAATTAAAACAAACCCTTTGATTTTGCTGATCTCTTTAATATAACAAGTATATAGTCACGAGTACGGCGTAACGCAAAAATGTCACGCGCGCGGCGTAACGGCAAAAATGTCACACAAAATTTTTGTCCACCCCCGATAAAGAAGTTTCACTTCAAAAAAGGCATTACAATTTACAATACATAGTGATAGACACTGGGAAACGACTTTGTTATATAAATATTATAAGTAGTGATCTAAACTATTAGGGACTCTAGCTTAAAATAACAATATCAATAATAATTAAAGGCCCTTAGAAGGTGAAAACGGAAAATGGACTGTTTTCTATGAGCTATAATTGAAAATATTGAAGTTTTTTCGCACTGAAATTTCTAATATGTATTATAGAACGTGTGTGATGGGATGACTGTTTTCAAAACACGATTGGAAAAATTTTGCTTGATAAAAAAAATCCTGAAGTTACCTCTAAAATATCATATAAATGCTCATTAAAACCGTATTTTACGATTATAATTTGTATAAAATCACAAATACATAGGTATTTACTATTTACCTTCTCGATTTCGTGACTGTTTTAGATTTAGAAAATACTAAATATTTTCATTCAATTTTTGTTAAAAATGTGAATGGCGCTTATGATATTTAGTTTCGAGCACGTTGATTGCATACTAAACGCGGACCCCCTCACCCCTTAAATAATAACTTATAATTAATATGATATTACAGCAACGTGCCAGAAGCAATGGTACTGGCGCTAGTGGGCAACAAGTGCGACTTGGACGCGTGTCGCGCGGTGTCCCGCGGCGAGGCGACCGCGTACGCGGCCGACATCGGCGCGCAGTACTGCGAGACGTCCGCTTTGCACGATCAGGTAATTATAGGGGTTTCATCATCATCACCACCACTTTCATCATCATCATTACACTCACACATTCTCATACACGCACTTTCACACACACACACACACACACACTCACACTCACACCCACAATCACATCCTACTTACCAGGTTTTACTTAATATTAAATTAAGTTGGTTTTAATTTATTATGAATTCGAAGACATTTAAAACTTTCTTTATAAATACTTATTGGGCTTAATCAATGCTTACTTTACCTACATGAAATTAAAATATTTTCTCTTATCATTTGTAAAATTCTTATACTAGTCTTTGTTCACATACGTATATTATTTTTACTACCTATTGGTGTACCTTTTAATTGACGTAGCTTAGTATTTATTCATCTCAATAATTGTATCACTAGCTGTAAGGTACCTTAACATAAATAAATAAATAAATAAATTACCACATTCATCATCATCACCACATTCATCGTCATCATCATATTCACCATCATCATAACTTCATACACTATCACCAACAAATGAGACACGGAAGCGTGTGGCACGCTGTCCCGCGGCTCAACTTATTCTACTTCTCTCATTGCCATTATCTCTTTAGATTGAGAATTATTTCTAAAACTTGTAAAACACAGCACAATGTACTAAAAGATAGGTTATAACTCGGTTATATCAGACTTATACTAGGGTGGTAGCCGGAATAACGACGAAATAGCATTAGTATGAATAGGTACTTATTATTTTGCTCTTTTCATAAAATGTTATAACTCGTTTATTTGTACGGCTGTAATGTAAGAGATATAGTAAAAATAATTGTACCCATATTCATGAATAAAAATATTTGTATTGGAAAGAAGAAGCAAAATATCTGACATTAAGTAACAGTTTGATACTAGATGGTGCTATAGTAAATTTACAATGACATTAATATTTTTATACATTTTTGTTTTCCAGGGCATAGATCAAGTGTTTCTAAATACGGCGACATCGCTATTGCAATTATCGGCTACAAGTTTGGTTTCATCTCTACGGTCTTATGATTCCGTGGACGGGGAAGAGAGATTACCTTTTGGTAAGAAATATTGTTTACTAGCTGTTCCCCGCGGTTTCAACCGCATTGCTCCGCTCCTGTTGGTCTTAGCGTGATGATATATAGCCTATGGCCTTCCTCGATAAATGGGCTATCTAACACCGAAAAAATTTTTCAAATCGGACCAGTAGTTTCTGAGATAAGCGCGTTCAAACAAACAAACAAACATACTCTTCAGCTTTATAATATTAGTATAGATACTATAGATTGATATTTGATATTGTATATAGTTTATTATATATTTTATTGTTTTGTTAAATTATACTTAATAATAAAGCTGTGTTTGTTTAAACGGGCTAATATGAAACTACTGGATCGAGCTTAAAATTTTTGGATATGTAAAATGTAAATGATCCCTGAGCAGTGAGCTTGTTGTATAAATAATTAAAAACTGTGTCTGGTGAAGATAAATCAGTCGTTGTATTTTTTTTTAATGTCAGAGCAAGCAAAGGAACAGGTGGGCCACCTGATGTTAAGTGGTCACCACCGCCCATAAACACTTGTAAAACTATATATTTTATATGAGTACCAAGAAGCTTATATCTAATACACTGGAGATTTCAGTATGAACATTAACTTGTAACAAGAAAATATTTATCCCTTTCACACCCACTTGCCAAGTTAGGTGTGAAAGGGATAAAAAAACATACAGGCGTCATTCAAGGTCATATTTTCTTGTTACAAGTTAATGTTCATACTGAAATCTCCAGTGTATTAGATATCAGCTTCTTGATGAGTACATATTATGCACGGACCTTTAGGGTCTGTGCATATGTACTCTTAAAATATTCGTATTATACATAGTAGAAACCTCCCTATATTTTTAATGTTTGAATACATATGATCTTTGTTGTAGTATTATTTTCCTTTTATAATAAAGCGAACCTAGATTGTCATTTTATTGGAATGGTTTTACCAGTTAATTATATCCAATGTTGTTTATTTAAATTATTGTGTTCTGTTATATAAAAAATTATTCAGCATTTTAAAATCATGCTTAGACAAAAAAATGTTATACTTATTAAGATTTACAATATTTTTTATCCAGGTAACCCCACAGAAGAGACGGCAACACACACGGGCAAAGTGGAGTTGCCAGCGTGGAGCGACGACAGGGTTGCCCACGGGGAAATGCAAAAAACTATGTGTTGCTAGCATTAAATAATTATAAAAGACAATTTGTTAATAGTATTGGGAAAATGTATTTTTGACTGTGTACATTCCATAAAATATGTATTTTTGTATACTATTGTTGAGGTGTTTTAAAATAAATCATAAAATTGTACTATGTATTCTATAAAAATTTAATACTGTTTTTAACATTATTTTTTTTGTAATGGTTAAAACTTTACGTTTTTAAGGTCTGCTGTAACAGACAAAGCTTTTGTATAACATTCTTATACAAAAGCTTTGTCATTTAGTAGAATTGTTTTAAAAAATCTTAACAACCCCCATAAATATAAAATATACTCTATTAATATAATTTTTTTTATGTATTTTTCAGTTTTATAGTGTACATAGTGCAATACGAAGAAACATTCTCTAAATAATATAATATTATTTACAATATTTGTGACTGAGATAAACCTGTATGTTTGATTTTTTGACGTTTTTGTTTTACTACTTACAACTTACATTATAGTTAACGAATTTCATAAATTAAGTTTTTTCTATTTTTTACTCATATTTTAATATATGTATATTAGATTTTTTTATAAAAATTGAATTTAACAACGATCTTTTGGGACTTTTTCCATTATAAATAAAAAATTAGAAGTATATTTTAACAAATCTCTTGCCTTACTATTTATAATGTTATTTTTGTCAAAATATAGGACAATAAAATTTAAGTGACCTTATTTTTATAATATAAAACGTAAGAAATAAAGCTCTACAATATTATTTCATTGTTTTATTTAACAACCAACTTTCAGCCTGCACTCTATTTACGAGATCTATACTAACCCTTATAAATAATTCAGTTCAAAACTGATAAATAGATTCAAGAAAAGAGGATTCTTTCTCAGTACCTACACTTTAAAAGCATCTTGCTATATATTTCTTAACCAAGTAGTTACAAATATAATACCTAACCTACGCTAATACATATTATAACATTTATTCAGAATTTTTTTGTATACTTAGTTTTCCGTCTCGATTAATATTTTAAAACTAGCAAATGCATGTTAAATGCTTAGGTTAAATGATAGTAATAAAAGAACCTTTTATTTACATAAAACTTTATTGATACAAATTACAAATAAAATCAATACAATTTTTGTTAGAACACAATATGTAAATTCTGTTTTATGAATAGTTAACTGATGAACGAAAACAAACAACGTTACAATTGAAAAATAGTATAACTCGTTTTCGTACAAAACCAGCGAAAAGCAGTGTATTCCGAATTACCAACTCAACAAGTTTGGCGCGTTTTGCACAGGCGTGTTTCTTGTTTCATCTAGTCCATAATTTCTAAATACATTATGCCGAAGTCACGCGACTGAAGTTTAGCATTATTAGCATGTAATTTGAATTTCTGACGATACATAATGCCGAAATTACGTTGCCATATAGCGTACAGCCGAACTTCGGTCGAGCTTAAGTTCAGCGGTAACCTATTCTATAGAGCACCAATATTTGGTTCAGTTACGTACGTGACGTACTCCATCGCTTATCACTATATTACTCACATATTACTTGCTCTGTGCCGAATACGGCATAATGTGTTTAGACATTTTGATTTTTATGCTTATGGCCATGGGTAATAGGCATGACGAAAGATTTTCAAAACCTCTTCCATAATGTGTGTATACGTTTATTAAACAAGAAAAACCCTATATTTCGCTAATATACTTAAATTTAACGAAGATAAAAGCCATTTTTCAAAAAATATTTATTAACTGTGCTAAAACAGCTCACAGGTGTCATGGCGTAGGCGTGACGTCACTCTTACGTAAATACGTAATTATCTGTATGCATAGCGAAGTAAAATTAAACAAATATTTAATTATAAAGTGTTATAGAATCTAATTTCAAAGTTTATAAGTGGTGTGCAGTATTGCAATGTGAATCTACATAAAAATAATACCCAAAAAAAGTGTTAGTAATTGTTTAAAGTGAGAAAATAATATGAAATGATTGTATAAATTTGACGCAGAGAAACCCGAACCACATATTCGTGAATTCGCAATTATATTTCTGTTCTGAGTCGATAAAGCATACGTGAAAAAATATAAAATAAATAAAAATGCGTATTCTCAGCATATTCATAACAACAAAATACCTACACCTGCCGCGAAGTTGTTGTGACTTGTTTACGTAGACGTGACGTCACGCGTGTTTTAGTCAAAATGGCCGACTGCAGAATTTCAATGTTTTATTTTATTGATAATCTCATTAATCTTAATGTTTTTAATATTTCTAAGTCACTATTTTTAAATTATATATTATACATATTCCCTTAAAAACACTAATTCGAACATTTATGGATACTGTCGTCATGCCTATTGTGATCCGAACAGCTGTACTGCTTACAATTGAACGCATTATGTTTGGGTAGACTAAAATATATAATTTATCGATATCTTACAGTTACATTCAACATTGTGATATGGGCATTCGATATAATGGGTTAGATTAGGTTGATATATTTAAATAGGTTCGACAAAAAAAAGAAGCCTAGCAAAGCAGACATGACGGAAATGTAGGAAAGGTAAATTCTCTATTAGGTACTGCATTTATACATGGCGCATATACACGTGATTGCAATCAAGCCCTTGACCTAACTTATATCATAATAATTTTAATAACAAGTCAGTGATAAGCGATACCTACATGCAAAAATGGAATATTTTCCTACTATAGTAACTAAATCAAGAACTAATCATTTAATTTCTGTGTAGACTACATCTATCTAACTATATTTTGTTCATTTGAAAGTGTAGAACGAGCTTATACATGTAGTATTATTATTAAATTCCTTTTTGGGTGCTTTTTTGTATTTTTTATAACTAATTAGATAATACTGTAATGATAGAGATATAATATATACCTAACTGAAAACTAATCGATTCTGTGAAAATATTATCATCTATATAACTGACTCATTTACTCACAAAATTTAAGATGATCGGAATAAAGTAACTATGTACAATCAAACATTCTATAATAATGTGTAAGAATTCTGTTTTTAAAAAGAATAAAACAAATTTTTTGCAAATAAATTGTAATTATATGTGTACTGTAAATTCCTACTCAAATGTTATGGTATAAGGGGTAACAAGAAATAAAACACCAAAGTATAAATATAATAATATTTATTCATCTTCGTCATTACAAATTAACAAGATTGGTTCTTCAACAAATCACTCTATTTACAATGTACTTGGAGATCTGTACATAAGAAATTTAGAACATATTTACAGTTCGCTCTAAATTCTCACTTAAACTAACAAAGCCGCTAAAACGCGACTCAGAGATTGTATGAAACCGATCCAAATGATTATTCGAGTGAGTACCCTGTATAGTTCGGATCAATTTCCACGCCCCGTCCAACGAAAACTCAAACAATTTAATAAATAATAAATTTTATTCACATCGTATTTTAATACTTAGTTCCATATTACAGCCAAAACAGAATCGCCGAGGGTTTTCGCTTTCGAATACAATAAAAAGCAAGCATAGAGGAATGTAGCATTGCTGTACAAAATAAACGACGGAGCGTATGTGTGCTTATATTTGCCCTGGGGGCAATAAATTGCCTCTGGGGCAACCCTTGGGGCAGAATGGGCAATTTACCCCAATGGGACCTTAACTATATACATTTGAGACAACAGTGATCACTGCGGTGAGCTACTGTTAATTATGTAATGATCAAGATATTTACAATTTACATGTAAATATATTTTATAATTATTATTACATCGACAGTTTCGTGTGCTGTGGTGATATTTTATTGCTATATTCGTGTTGGTGTTTTACGTTAACTTTGAAAGGCAGTGACCACTTAAGTTTTGAGATGGAAGCCTGCTTAGTTTCACTTGACCACAATTCATCTACCACTTTTTATCTTTAAAACGACCTACTATTGCATTATATAAAGTGACCATACAAGATTTCGGATAATCTGTTTATTAATGACATTTTTTATCTTGATTTGCATGTTACAGCCAGTATTGAGAAATTTACATTGACACATATGTAATTTTCCGATTTCTCGCTTCTACCAGATCTAAATTCCCATACAACATTCAAACAGCAGGCTGATCACATATTATCACAGTAGTTTTACGCACTTATAGTTCACAAACAGTAGGTTATTTAACTGCAGCAGTAGATTCAGGATCCCACGGTTCATGGTGATGAATGCCGTTCATCATATTGGTCATCACCACAACCTGATGGTGATCGTACCACATCTGTAAGTTGATGGTGAAAGCTCCTTTTCTATTGAAAAGTGGTGATGACAGAAACATGCTGAATCCATTTTCAAGAGAATCAATACCACATAATCTGGTGGTATACACCATAACTTAGCAGCTCTTCACCACGTTGCAAGATCCAGTGGTATTCCCCATTGCTTTTCATAACATCTGATAGTATCACCACTTTCTCGCAGTACCACCGTTGCTATCACCACTCGCGTGGCATCCCACTGGTTCTTCGGTGGTCGAATCCCATCACCGTGTATGGGATATGGGATAACTGAGTTGGTTGTTGTGTTGAGCTCCACTATAACACTTGAGCAGCTTCACCACTCGCGTGGTATCCCACCACTGGTTCTTCGGTGGTCGAATCCCATCACCGTGTATGGGATATGGGATAACTAAGTCGGTCGTTGTGTAGAAGCTAGCCAAGCGCGGAATCTCTCTCTACGTAACGCCGATAATCTTGGATGGGATGCGCGTGCGCTTGAGAGACAACCCGCGCGATACAGTTGGTGCGGACGGCATGCTACGAACCTGGAATAGAGAGGTTTATTAGTCTATGCCAAGTTAAATAAAGCTTTACTGTTTATAAGGAACTTATGTTTATAAAAATGTTTTTTTTTATTTTAATTTAAAATACAATACGTTTAACTTAGGTTTGATTGAAATTGGCTGAACTTGGCTAAAACATAAATAACACATTAAATTTTTATTCGCATTTGAGATTGTAATAACTGTTTGTAACAATTTTTCGATTGTATTTTATGAATTGATTTTACTTTTGTTTTAGTTCACCTAACCACCTGTTTCTTTTGCCATCTGAGTCATTCCTGTTACACCCATCTCTTGTTACTAAATAAACCTATTTTTAACGTGATAACGTTTTTAAAATCGTTTTAGGCGGGTGACATGTTCAGAAACTTGTGTCACACCAAAACCTCACGAGCGCGATCGCAGGTATAACGAGAGAGAGACGGGCCGATCTCCCGTCTCATCTCGAGCGCTGCCACTGCATTATGTTATCACGTAAACATCTCGTTCGTAAACCTACTTTACAAACAACCAATTTTTTAAACAAATGAAGCTCACCGTATCGGATTAGCAATGGTACACTCCGAATGATCATGCAACCTCGGTGGCTTGCGTCGTCTCGCCGCAACCCCACTCCCCACCGCAGCGTGCACCGCAGCGGGAGCGGCGCACGCAGCGCGCGCGGTGAGCGAGTCGCCGCCCGTGCGGCGCGCGTTGCGGCGCAGGAACACCGGCTTGTGGCAGCGCGTGGTAATGTCGGGACGTGCGTAACGCTCTGTGTAGCGTGACCATGCTGCGGCTGTCATTATCGCGCCGGTTGTGCCGTTCTCGCGGCCGCACTGTGAATTAATATTTTTAGTTAATGTTAAATTATTTATTTTGAAGATTCGAAGGCGCTTCTGAAGTGAGTCTACTTGATTTTAACATTAAGTTTGTAGATTAAATTCCGATAATACTACAATGCTAATATTTGTATTATTATAGCCAGTAAAGTTAAGCCTTGATAAATACGTTCGTATTTACCGTTTAACATGTTTGTTTGTAGTTTGTACGTATTTTTTACATAACTTAGAAATTAGGATTAAAAGTGCATAATAATCCTGTTACTTATTTATACTCATATACATATTTAGACTAGGATATTTTAAGCGACATATATTATCTCTTGATAGATTTTAATTATGTTAAATTTACAATATATTCACGCTAGTGTTTGAACGAATTTACTATATTTAATTAATTTATTCTATGATATATTATCAATACATACCTGGTTTGTAGGTGAAAGCCTCGAGTTTTCATTATTCAACTGTGGCGAAGTCCGACCTTCACCGGCCGGCTCGAGCAACTCGAATGTCACTTTACACTCATCACCACCGTACTGTTGGAAAAAGTCGTAATTAATAAAAATGTTTTTAAGCTATTGCATAACTTCTATCGCGGGCCTTGAGCGCGGGGACCGAATCCAGAAATTCCGTAACGAAAAACCTCACGCTCCCCACGGGGACGGGCGCGGTGGTGTGGCTTGAAGGCATAGCATGCAATAGCTTTACCGCGGCAGTCCCCGAGTGACACACGTCTTTTTTTTATTACATTAACAAATTAACCACGCAGATGTTAAGATGGTCTAATTAATTTTTATCTAGCTGAATGCGTAACTAGGGCAAAATTCGTTGCAAATACTCGCGTAGAGCTTTTTTTGAAATTTTTGTAACGCTGCAATCTGCGGACACGTTTTTAAAGTTGTAGAATTTGATTCGTGATATCCAGTACCATTTATACGAACTAGGGGATCATAAATGACTCTACCCGTCATAGTCGTTTTTTATACATCAAACTTTACACAACTATCACTTCGTGGATTCTATCTGTATGATCTACCACTGTCCCGTATGCTTAAATCTTTAAAACTACGCAACGGATTTTGGTGCGGTTTTTGGAGTGAAAACTTCTTTAGCGGCGTTGAGCACTTTTTCTGTAATGGGTAATCTTAAACTCGCGTCAGGACACGTGACCTGATCGAAAAAAGCGTAAGACGGATACCATTCCAAAATATCAAACATGCTCAACGTTAATAATCAAGTTTTCACTTCTGCCGGCACTCCCGGAGTGCAACCCGTCTTTTTTTTAATAGATAGAGTTAGTAGATTCATCAGGAAGGTTTTAGTATATAATTTATTAGGTTTTAGACAAATCGGGCGAAGCTGCGGGCGGTAAGCTAGTTTAACCAATATGACTACACTCACCACTCGCACGAGGAATGTAGTATGATCGGCTCGCAGATATCTCGCCGCTTTGTGAACATACGCTAATGGACCGCGCATACCGATTTTGATGCGGTTTTTTTAATAGATAGAGTGATTTAAGAAGGTTTTAGTACATAATTAGGTTTTAGACAAAGCGAAGCCGCGGGCGGTAAGACTACATAATATGACTTTACACTCACCACACGCACGAGAAATGTAGTATGATCGGCTCGCAGATATCTCGCCGCTTTGTGAACATACGCTAATGGACCGCGCATACCGATTTTGATGCGGTTTTTTTAATAGATAGAGTGATTTAAGAAGGTTTTAGTATATAATTAGGTTTTAGACAAAGCGAAGCCGCGGGCGGTAAGACTACATAATATGACTTTACACTCACCACTCGCACGAGGAATGTAGTATGATCGGCTCGCAGATATCTCGCCGCTTTGTGAACATACGCCAATGGACCGCGCATACCACCACGGGCCGCCATTTCTGCAGCTCGAACCGACCAACTTTCCGATACGCAGTGTTGCAGCTAAATAGAAACACAGATACATTAGTATTAGATCACACGCGAGGCCTGGTTAAATATTAGTTTCATATAAAATATAAATATTTCCTGGACAATTTCACACACGGCACGATCTGATCCCATACTAAGCTTTCGCTTGTGTTATGGAAACCAGATGGCTGATATACATACATATATAATTTGAAATAAATACTTATATAGATAATTAACACCCAGACACAGAGCAAACATCTATGTTCATCACACAACTATTTGCCCCCGATGGGAATCGAAGCCACGACCTCTGGCTTGGAAGGCAGGGCCACTACCAACCGAGCAAACTGGTCAGTCAAGTTTGAATGTAATATGAATGTACTGCGATTCTACACAGCTACCTAATTGATGTAGGTAGTTGATAACAATCGCATTTCCAACTCAATTTCTTTGACCATGAACAAGTTTGAAAGCAAGTATGTATAATATAATTTTAATACTATTTTATAGACAATAACTAACTTGAATTTGATATTTTTGATTTTAAAGCATTCAAATGCTTTATAAATTTATAAAGAACAGAAAAACTGAAAGAATAGAATAAATCCGATCGCTCTAGAGTCTAGCAAGTCACGGGTGGCCGAGTTGGCATCCGCCCCGGATTGGCGTGAAAGGATGCGGGTTCGAGTCCCGCCTCGTGATCGTATTTTTTCTATTCTTTATAAATTTATATTATTAACTAACCTGTCGAACCGCCGTGGATACGACTTTGTCCAACGTGTAGGCGGGATACGCTTTAATGCCGAACATCTCTCTCGCCGCGTCTTCATACGCGGACGCTTCCGTGTTGCCGTCCAACACACCCTTGACCAGTTCTAATAGCGTATTGTAGTATTCCGCTGGGGATGACACTTCGGTTGGTAGATCTGTGGAAGGGGGTTTTATATTATGTTTTTCGGGTTGAAATTGTTCGATAGTATGTAATTATAAAAGTGTTTTTTATCAAGACTATTTTATTCAATTTTTTTCATAATACATATATTATATATGAAATAGCCAGGGATTTCACTGCAGCACAACCTGATGGTAAGTAGCGATTCAGTCTATGAAAGGGCAAGGCTGCCTAGATAAGAGCTGTTTCACTCTTGCCTTGAATATCTTAAAATTGTATTTTTATTCATAAATTGATTGAAGGACATTTCGTGTTTTAAACAAAGACCTTTTCTACGAGATCATCATTTTTGTTTGGAAATAATTGTATCATAGATTCCATGTGAAAAAACAAATTATAACTAGTGTATAACTCCCCTTTATTTTATTTAACACGGATGTGATTTTAAGAGACATCAGAAGGAAGGCAGCATGCGTGTATCACCACTGACAATCTGTAGCACACATCGCATTCTTGTCATCACCATCTCTTTGTAATTTCCAACTTTTTCACTGATGCGGGTAGTTGCACCTACTATATAAGCAACGTCACTCACTGTTCGGCTTCAGTCGCAGCGCGGCCGCTACGCTGGGCGGTCGATGCGCTCCCGCCTCCGCTTCAGCCAACGCTAATGCAGCACGTCTTGCACCGGCTAACCTCGCGCATAGTATAGCGTGTAGCCTGAGGAACAGGTACCAGGACGATGTGCACACGAATCTGCCCTCCTGTGGATGAAATACAATTTATAAAAACAATCGTTACATATATCTTCATTATTTTTTAATGCGGTGTGAGTTTTTCTGCGAAACAAACGACTTCTAAATGACTTCCAATCAGAAGTTTTTAACTAACATACCAAGTTGTCATAATATTATTATTTGTAGGAAATAGTAGCAAATACTGCAGCTAATATTTTTCATGTCATCATCTAACATAATAATTATAAAGCTAATAATATTCCCTTCTTCCGTTATAATATAAAATTTCTATGAAACCATTCAAATGCTAATTGTTTTTGTTATTTAAGCAAATAATAATTATTAATTCTCATAGTTTCTGCCAAATCTGTGTTCTTTGTAAATTCATTGTAATAATAAAATATACAACATCAACTTACATTAGGCGGATAATCTCTATAATCGTCTTCAATGTCCATATCATTCTTCATCTCAGACTTAACGTTATCTTCATTACTGCTACTGCGTTTTATACTTGGGTTTGTGCTATCTGCAAATAATCATTTTTATTAGTATTTATAGTAAATATATTTATTTAACATACTTTAATGTGATACAAGTACAGTTATACTATATATATAAATCTATATATATAAAACTCAAAGGTGACTGATATAGTGATCTATCAACGCACAGCCCAAACCACTGGACGTATCGGGCTGAAATTTGGCATGCAGGTAGATGTAAGGACGTATAATATAAGAGCCCACGACGGCCAGACTTTCCTTTCTTTCGGAAAGTTGAAAGTTTCTCTGTATATGTCTCCGATACAGATAAGAACGACTAGCGATTATCAAGTTTGGGTTGTGGTTACTTTGGCAGGAAACAGGTAGTGAAGGTGTATAAAATAGTACCTAACTTTCATTATAGTTTAAAAGCTAAATTTTATATATGTTACTTGGGGACCTATAAAAAGACATTACCTTAAGAGCCAGACAGTTTTCATGGTTCTTACATCTAGCCAGACACATTTAAAAAATAACTAACATATCATCAAATTCACATAACTACCTAAAAGCGTAACAAATATGAAATAACCCACTAAAAACATTAGTTAACTATAATTATTAAAAAAATAAAAGTATAATATATAAGTAATAAAGTTATTACTTATCTTTTACGGGGGTTTATGTTGATGAAATTTCACGTATCTCGATGACACAATAAAAAAGTCATCGGGATACGTGAAATTCCATCAACATAAGTCTAAGTAAAAGATAAGTAATAACTTTATTACTTATATATTATACTTTTATTTTTTTAATAATTATAGTTAACTAATGTTTTTAGTGGGTTATTTCATATTTGTTACGCTTTTAGGTAGTTATGTGAATTTGATGATATGTTAGTTATTTTTTAAATGTGTCTGGCTAGATGTAAGAACCATGAAAACTGTCTGGCTCTTAAGGTAATGTCTTTTTATAGGTCCCCAAGTAACATATATAAAATTTAGCTTTTAAACTATAATGAAAGTTAGGTACTATTTTATACACCTTCACTACCTGTTTCCTGCCAAAGTAACCACAACCCAAACTTGATAATCGCTAGTCGTTCTTATCTGTATCGGAGACATATACAGAGAAACTTTCAACTTTCAGAAAGAAAGGAAAGTCTGGCCGTCGTGGGCTCTTGATCTAGTAGGCATCCGCTAAAAAAGGATTTCCCGAAATTCTTGCGGGAATGGGGAAAAACGGGGATGCACGTACAAAGTCGTGGGCGGAAGCTAGTTCTAAATATTATTGCTCGTTTTATGATGAGAATCTTGCAAATTTAGTATCAAAATATTATTTAATTTTTTTAAGACATCAGAAGGAAGGCAGCATGCGTGTATCAACACTGACAATCTGCAGCACACATCGCATTCTTGTCATCATTGTCTCTTAGTGAATATAATAATTATTAATTAATTGTGTTTTAATATGCCTTACAAAATTATCTGCATGACAAATGAGACTGAATTCGATATTTCTATCCTGTTTCGAATTTATTCTATTCTTTTAAAATTTATACGTAAAACTTTCATAACAATAGGTGGATATATTATCAACTTACAGATTTTATTTGTCATTTTTATAAATAAAATAATAAATTACCTTTCGTGTCCGTGTTATTATTATTTTTCGGTTTATTCTCCTTGTCAATCTTATTGTTGCGCGTGCTCTTGTCCGACGCGTTGTCAGACTCTGACGACTGTTGATAAAAAATATCCATATTAAAATCTATATATGTATTTACGAAAATAATAATTTTTTTTAAGTTTTTTGCTAGTCATCTAAGGAAAACAATGACTTAACAATTTACTTATTAGTAAAGAATGAAATGCAATCAATACAATGTAATTACATTTTAGTCACGGAAAGAAAATTAAAATGATCATCAAAAGGTTTATCACAGTAAAATAAGCAATATGTTTACATAATTATATTTATATTGAATAAAACAATTGTTTGACTGCCCTTCTATTACGCTGTTCCAGCTGAACCTATAGTTTCAAGTCAATTTTAATTTTTTTGTAATTAATCGGTACATATTTACATAAAATCCAATTTATACAATAATTACCTCCTGTTTCTCTTGTTTGACGCTACTCTTCTCATCATTCTGTCCGGCCGTCGGACTGTCGGGACTCGTCGCTTCTTCCTTGTCTTCTGAAACAAATAAATTTATATAAAACTTTGTTTTTTATGTGTTAAATATTATATATGTTAAGTTTTTATTAGTATCAGAAGGAAGGCAGCATGCGAGTATCAACAGGGTTGTTCTGTAGCACACATCGCATTTATTTCATCATGTTAAATTTACTTTAAGAGAAACCTGTGTGTATTTTTGTAATAAAATTTTCGATTTTAACTTAGACAGGATTTTTGGTGTGTGAGTGAACCGTTCCATGTTTATACTGTGAATAGTTATCACTTATCACTTATCAGTCTATGCTCTAAATCACTAAGATCCGGCAGGAAATGCCTCGTTCGCGGTGTATTATTAGATCGACAACATTCAGCAGTAGCATAATTTGCTCTATGTGTCACACATTCAAGCGTTTTTCGTAGAAAATGGTTAGATATTGTGCTGTTTACAGATGTATTTCATCAGAAAAACGCGATTTTTTTTTACGCTAGTCAAAAATGTGCCAACCATAAAGTGTTAAACACACATTTGCAGTCTCTACAGTGTGACTGTCAAAACGATAATTTTGTATGGAGTGTCCGGGGTGTGGTATGGGATCGGATCGTGCCGTGTGTGAAAATTGTCCTAAATAAAGTTCTAAATACACTCTATTGCACTCACCGTCATCCCGTTCATCATCAGAGAGCGGTTGTCGCGGATGACTGAACAAATCCGGCAGAAAATGCCGCAACAACTGCTTTATACGTCGTTTTTCCGCTTTTTGTATGGCTGTCTGTCGCCGTGCGTGGTGTATTAGTAATTCGGCTGCGTCGCGGACTATTTTTATAGCTGGACAAAACAAAAAAAAAATGTTATGAATACGCTACATATTATAATAATACATATTGAAAAAAAAATATTTTTAAGGCTGTATAAAACAAAAATAACCGTTATTAGTATGCTACAAATGCTTGTAATATTAAAAAATTGAACAGTTTATAAACATAGATTAACCCCTCAGCTGTCGCGGCGCGCCGCGTCAAAAAGGTGCTGTCTGTCGGAGAAATTCGAGCGGTCGGCGCTGATTTGCCGATTTTTTTCGATATTAAAATTTGTGATGTAAACTTTAACCTGTGACACTCTTGTAAATTTTGATGCTAACTAGATAACCAAACTTTATATTAGTTACCTTACTTACTCCCTGGCGTGTTTATTTTACTTATTAGAAGCATTTTTTCCCACACATTTTGAAAAAATATGACATTGTAAAGAAAAATACTCATAAAAAAATAATATCAAGGTATTTTAGATTTTTATTTTTGTATTTTCACACTAGAATAGACAATCTTTTGAGTGAATATAACAAAAACATAGGTTTATTTTATAAAAATTCGAGAAAGTTGAGTATGAATATCATCGTTTACGCATGAAAATAAGTGGACGCGATCTCCACATATGTTCATACAAATACAGACATTACAGTCTGCTCCAAAATTAGAACATTTCAAAAACTTTTGCTACTTTTTTTTTATTTTTATTTTAATCAAAACTAGATAAAAACTAACAGTAATTTTTACTTTTTTAAAATATTTAGGTTTTTATTAATGTTTAAAAATCGTCTTATTCCTAAATGACTTCATTCTTATGGTGGACTTTGTTCTAACGTCTGTATGTATAACGTCTCCACATCAATTTTAATTTTAATTTATTTTTTCTTAAAATTAGCGATTAAGAAAATATTTTTTGTGGTAACAATAGCATTATGAAGAAATGCTTTTTTTCTTTCATGCTCTTAATTATTATAATATAGTACCTATAAAATGAAATGTTGTCCAACTACAAATCGAAAGGCACTGTATCCATACAGAAAAATGTCTAAGCTGTACAAAAGTGAAATCTACATTTAATTATACCATAACTTAATTATAAACCGTTACATTTAACTTATAAATCAAAAATTTCGGAAATTCGAGTTTTAAATATTTTTTATAAAATACAGCTTATGTTAAGGATAAAAATCAATAAACTTAAAGATTCAAAATAAATAAACAATTATTATACATCTAAATGTTTTATTTACTTAAATAAATTTTACTTAACTGACAGAAAAAAAAAATTCTTATGAAGCTTTGTGTCTGTACTATTTATATACTCATGTGGTTGTAATGTGTGGTGTTGACGCCAACATTGGCCAATAAATAGGAATATTTGCAACTTAGCATAAATAATGTTAACTTCTGTTCATTTTTTCTTATACATCGGATCGGACACAACGACCGCCTCGAGACGACGATTTATTACCACGAGGTTCCACTTGAATGTGATCAGGAAAGTGATGAACGCTATCCAATCTAGTTGTACTTCAATACATGCAGTATTTCCAAGCATATTGTAATTAAGATATAAACTAATCGGTAAAATTGTATTAAAATCGGTTCAGTAGTTTAGGGAGTCCATAGCAGAGGCGGCTCGTGACAAAATTTTATGGGTGTTCACTTGAAATAAAACACTGAAAATACGTGGTGTAAAGCAGTACATTTATCAAAAAAATTACTTATAAAGGAAATAAGTACATACGTCTTTCTTTTTGGTGTGCAAAAATATCTATAACTTAAAGCGACATGACATTCGTAAATGTCTGTTGTTGCTTTCATCACAACCATACAACCACGGTGTTTTCACATAATATTGTTCGGATTTAAACACACGCGTATATGTTTTCGTTTTTGTCGTACATTTTTGCATAAGGTCAAGGTCAGGCCGTGGCAGTCCCTGCTTTCAATTCAAGCCGAATTTGTAACGTTTTAACACACTTTTTAATGAACGCCACATTATAATTGTTCATTTTCACACTCACAAGTAATACTGATAACTACAGACTATTTCAACACGTATCTTATGATTTTAATTAGAAAATTCCCGAATTTGCATTCGCGCGCGTGCATTGAAGTTGACTCGAGAGTCGAGTGTTTGTTTATAATATAGAGAGTGGCAATGTCGCGCGCGGCGGTAAAAACGAACCGGCAACGTTTGCGGGAGCGGCGCACCGAATTTTGCTATCTTTCCATAGAAAATCTTCTGTTTCACGCGCGCAGGCACTGGCAAACCATCTCTTTCACTCCTATTGGATTTCGTATTAGGAAATGTACTAAATATTTTTTCATTGGAGCGCAATCGTGAGCGCTCCCCTTCGCGCGTTACTGTATAAATACAGTATTATTCAAGTGTATGGAAATTGGAATGATGGAATGATGGATATATTCATTGGTATTGACAGTAGATTTTTACGATTACGATTGATTTTAAATAGTAATAATTAATATTAATAATGAAATTAAGGAGTATGATTTTATTATAATTATTTATGGGAGTTCACTGCACCAGCGCTCCTTAGGGCGAGCCGCCTCTGGTCCATAGTACACAAACAGCATGAAACTTAAAAAATATTTTGATTGGAATAAAGTAAGACGTGTTATGTGTAGAATTTCATGAAGAATCCTGGTATCAGGAATTAAAAGCTGTAAATTCCCAAACACTAATCGTGTTAGTATTATTATCTGTTCATTTGACAAAATATACAGAGTTATATTTCTTGATTTCAAATACTGTTACGTCCTATTGTTAAAGTAAGCCTTGGAGTGTCTTGTCTTCCATTGCCATAAGAATCGTTGTTTGGATCCATTTGAATTCTCTTTTATTGATACTCAAATGCTTACGAATCAGAAAAGGTTATTCTATCAAATACAAATTTTTATTTTCGAAAGAAAATTAAAATATCAAGACGGAAGTTTATTTTAGGGTTACCTAACAAATAAGTTATTATTGATTATGTAGTTTAAACAGCAATTTGAAATCTTCAAATAGAAAAATTGCATTCTTCTTCTGGGTAATAGAAGCAGTTTTGACACCAAAAGGCAAAAATACAATAATTGTTATCGCTAGTCATTTACAAAATGAGAGGGTATATTTATATTTGCAGGCGTACCTACTGCAAATGATGCATTTATTTCGTTTTATTAAATAAGTAATGTTCCAAGGCTATTTAAAGTCATGAATGCAAATAAAAATAATCTTCAGACAGCGATCTACATCAGCTTTAACATTCGGCCTACGAATGTACTACATATAGTACATAAGAATAAAAAACCGGCCAAGTGAGAGTCGGACTCGCACACCGTGGGCTCCGAACAAACCAATTTTTAAAGTGAAACTTTTATTACATCGTCTCAAACTTTTTGGTCTGTGTAGCGCATGTCGCGTGACGGTCGGCTGCCGAGTAGGTATAAGGCAGTGTTCGGAACCGTTCGAACAGTTTCACTTTTACCGTGGTTTCATAAAACCACACAACATTTTTATTATGTTGTAACTCCGAAATTTTATGTTTTTCGAAATTATTCTTCAATCTGCGCTATAAGACCTTATTTTACCCCAATTTCAAAACTCTACGTACACGGAAAGTACCCTGTAGGTGTCGATTCCCTTGCGAATGTCGAAATTTGCAGCATAACCCATTGAGCCCCGAACGGCCCGATCGGTCCACGATACAATAGATTTTCTATTGTGTCTGTGATTCCGGGGCCTGAGTTAATAAACGGCTTTATCTTTTGATTGCGTTGGTTTATAAGTTTGATTTTTTCACAGCTTCAATCGACTCAAGTAATCAATATAAATTTCAGTTTTATGTCACATCATGCGTTCCTGTGAAAATGGGTCTTGACAGACAGATGGGCAGATGGGATGGACAGACGTGATCCTATTAGGGTTCTGGACCCTTAAAAACCAAACCCTTTGGGATGCAGCCATTAATGCTGCAATTTTTAGCAAATTTTGACTTTTGCAATGGAATCAAAACCGACAGGGTACTTCCCAAGTACATAAAATCTTTAAATTTGGTAAAAAGCAATGTTTTATAAAACAGATATAAGAATAATCGCAAATAACATGATTTTTTTAATTACACTTTATATAAAAAAAAAATAATAATTTCAACTTACATCTAATGAACGGCTACATGTATTAACTTGATATTCACATTAAAAACTCAGATTTATAATACACTAGCGGTCCGCCCCGGCTTCGCCCGTGGTACATATTTACGTTTTCTCTACATAAGAACCATCCTCGCACTTCAAGGAATATAATAAAAAAAGAATTATCGAAATCGGTTCAGCCGTTCTTGAGTTATGCGCTTACCAACATATTTTGCGATTCATTTTTATATATAAGACTAGAGGTCCGCCCCGGCTTCGCCCGTTGTACATATTTCGCAATAAAAGGTAGCCTATTATATGTCCTTTCTCGGGTATCAAAATATCTCCATACCAAATTTCATGCAAATTGGTATGGAGATATAAGATTTAAGACGCAATCAGAAGAAATAATATTCATATGCGGCATATTCTGAAAACCGCAACTACTAGCAAGGGAATCAAAACCTACGGGTCAAAAGTTAAGTGGACTTGGTTAAAAGCAAGGTTTTACAGCACAGATAAAGAAAAATTCACTAAAAACACTAGAAGTTAAAACATAATAAAAAGTAGGTTTGTTCGGAGTCCTTGAAGCGCGAATCGTATTGAGGTTCAAAACTATAAAAAAACATTCTTCCAGTTTTAAAGAAATAACCCCAAAATATGTGTAAAAACATCTTTGGACTATCTGGGTTTAAAAAATGACAACTCCCGTGTTGTCGTTCATTTTGAAATTGTGAGACGACAGAAAAACAAAATAAAAACAGAATCAAACATAATATATGCCAACGCAATCAAAAGATACAACCGTTTATGCTGCAAATTTTCGTAATTTTCGACATTTGCAAGGTTATAAAAACTTACAATAGCAACGTCTTATAGCACAGATAAAGAATTCTAAAATATGAAATAAAAGATACCTACAGCATAATTAAAAAAATAAGTTTATACGAAGCCCTCGGTGCGCGAGGCGGACTCGCACTTGGCCGGTTTTTTATTTTTTCAGAAACATATGGTTCCCCAATAAAAAATAATATGTTGCATTTGTATTAAGGTAAGAATATGTTGTACAATTAATGTGTTAAATTTCTTTTCCAGTTTGTCCTACACAAATTACATAGTAACATAGTCACTTTGTCCTATATATAGGTCATAGTGAAAACCATTGTTCCCGATGTAGGTTTTTTTTACTATTTTTCCAGCATATAATATACACTTTTAACCATAATATACTAAAATTAAAGGAATTCCATAGAGGTTACGGACTATAATTTGTATAGTTGATTATATCGTATTAAACCTGAGGACAATAAATACCACAAAAACGATACCCATCAATATAAACAAAACATATGTATGAAGACGAACAATTAAATTTTTAAATTTCATACAATATGCGAACATCCTGTACGCGAATTTTACGGGGAAATTATTGTCGGTTCTGAATTGAAAACGAAATATCTTTAAAATGGAACACAGTATCAAATTTTGAATTATATTATAAAAATCTTCATAAAATTTCTTGTAAAATGATGTAAAAAACAAATAAAATATTAAAAATAAAATACGATTAACCAGGGGTCAAAAACTAAGCAACGTACAGTGAAATGGTAGATACATATTTGGAGCCATTATTTGTGGTATAATTATTGGTAATTTTCATTATTTCGGCACATAAACATTAGGATATATAGTGAATAATAATAAAAAGAACAATAAATACTTACCGTTTATCAACTTTCCGCAAAATTTTACATTTTTTAAAACTTTAAAATTTAAAAGTTACTCGACTAAAGTATGACATAATTACTGTTATATTTCGAATATTTATCGGTCAAATTATTAAGTGATGGACTTTAAATATTCAGTAATTCATAAGCTATCAACTAAATAGTCGTTTATGCAGATTTGAACTATATTTGCGTTACAATGAGCTAATTTCCAACCGGCGATGATTTGGCACAGATCTGTGCCACGACAGACAACGGGTACAAAATTTTTGGCTCAGATCTGTGTTCCGACAGACGAGGGTTTAATATTTTCTTCTACACTAATATTATAAAGAGGAAAACTTTGTTTGTTTGATTGTAATGAATAGGCTCATAAACTACTGGACCGATTTTAAAAATTCTTTCACCATTCGAAAGCTACATTATCCACGAGTAATATAGGCTAAATATTATCACGCTAAGACCAACAGGAGCGGAGCCACGCGGATGAAACCGCGCGGCACAGCTAGTATTTTATAAAGAATAGAATGTTTATAGGTGACAACTTATCTAGAACACTACAACCGATTTTAAATAAAACTAGCGGTCCGCCCCGGCTTCGCCCGTGGTACATATTTACGTTTTCTCTACATAAAAACCATCCTCGTACTTCAAGGAATATAATAAAAAAAGAATTATCGAATTCGGTTCAGCCGTTCTCGAGTTATGCGCTTACCAACACATTTTGCGATTCATTTTTATATATAAGAAGATTATTATTAGAAAATTTCTCCGTAGTATTGACTACATTTTTTATTAAGCAGCAACAACAAAGGCTTCGAATATAAACAGTTTCTTTTTAAATAAAATCAGTCGAACCTATTAGGTATAATTTGTAACAAAGATTATAACATGGATTATGAATGTACATAATATACTGAGAGAATAACTTTAGCCGATTCATCAAAATTTACATATATGTAATACATAAAAATAACTCACCTTCTTGCCGGCTAGTCATGTTATAATCGGCTATATAATGCGGCCCGGGTCTCCTCGCGGCATATGCACTTTCCACCTCATTAAATAGAGATTTTGAACGCATTGCTTTTAGATCATTCTGCTTGAAATTAATGCCCTGGTGGTCGAGTGACTTGAGGTAGTATTTCTCGTTCTGTTCCCGCCACTGTTTGTTGAAGCCCTGTAAAGTTTTTATAGTGTTAATATTGCCTAGATCCAACAACAATTGTTGTAATGATGTTTAATACATGCAAAAAGTGAATTGTCAATCTATACTAATATTATAAAGCTGAGGAGTTTGTTTGAACGCGCTAATCTCAGGAACTACTGGTCCGATTTGAAGAATTATTTCGGTGCTAGATATCGGGGAGGGCTATAGGCTATATATCATCACGCTACGACGAACAGGAGCGGAGACACGCGGGTAAAACTGCGAAGCGCAGCTAGTTAAATATAAATTCTGTAACTTTTGTAATGATTTTTTTGGATACAAGAAACCTAGATTTTATTTTATTTTTTTGATTTTTCTTCAACGATATTTAATAATTTACTTTGCATATAATAATTAACATTATTAATCTGATGACAATATTGTATTTTGTTCAAACTATAATAAACATTGAAATTGATAGAGACATCAGAAGGAAGGCACCATGCGTGTATCAACACTGACAATCTGTAGCACACATCGCATTCTTGTCATCATTGTCTCAAATTTTAAATTAAGACGAATATTTTTCAAATCTGTTTTCGCAACGCATTTGCTAGGGATATTATCAAAAATTCATTCTTGCAATCATAAAATTTTTGGCTACCATGTGATTTATGATGAAATAATGAAATTTCCAAAGTAAAAAAAAACTACATCTAAATCCGTTGCATAGTTTTAATATAAGCATACACATAGGGACAGAAAAGGCGACTTTGTTTTATACTATGTAGTGATAGTTTATTCAACAAAAACAAACCTTCTGTGCCTCCCGCCATTCCTCTTCCTTCGCTTTAAGCCTCCTCAGAACAACTGGCACCGCAACAACTGGGTTTTTCTTTAAACCCGCTATTATGTCCACTGCCTGTAAACAAGTATTGAGTTAATATATTTTGATTTCTAAACGTTTTGGGCCCAGCACCTTAAGCTATATGTCAATTACTAAGGTTGTATACATATAAATATTATTTTTATTTGAGAAATAATATGGATGATGTATCATTTATTATAAGTGTATTTTTAGCACACTTTAAATATAGATAGATACATATTATATACAAGTATTTTTGTTTTTACTTTTTAATAAATATACTGTAAAGGTAATGCTAAACTATGAATTATTTATCAGATGCATTCATGCAAACAAAATCATCTACTAGCTTCTAAAACTACTATACAATACAATGCAAATAGTAATGTCAAATTAATAGATATTTCTGAAAATATATAATTATAAAATCAAATAAATAAATAACATAATAAAATGGTATATTTTTGGTTTCTCTTCTTTCCAATATTTCAAAATAATTTACGTGCGTTGAGAGTGAAATTTCTAGATCGCGTCATGGCAATACTGTCACGTCATGGAGTAAGGCGACGATTTTGGTATCATTTGAATCTTACCGAAGAATTTCACTTTTAAGTTTCTATTATCCGTATCTTAACATAAATTAAACGAATAGTCATTATAATAATAACAAATACAAAAAGAGGAAAACCAAAAACAATACCATTTATTAAATATTTAATACTAAAGGAAACTAATTATAATCAAATCTACGCTTCTACTTTATAGTTGGTTGGCAAACAACTGCAAAATCTAGGCTATTAATTACTAAAGTGGATTCGTCAATCTATACATGCTTGTCGAGTCAATTAGTCTTTTTGCCTTATGCTCCCGTTAAATAAATAAGTTGTTACTATTTTGTCTTAAAATTAGTTATTTAAAGGCTCTTATCTCCGTCTTTCTTTCTAACTTGAGTGCATAACGTCAGTCTGTACCCTACTATCAGGTCTCGGCAATTTTATCACGTCATCTTGTACCCTACTTGCTTTCTAGCACAAGTGTGTACCCTACTATCCGTAGTATCTTATTTTATCATTTCAACCATGTCCATTTTGTTATTGTTAAGTTGTAATTTATTAAGCAAAAATTGATCAACATTTTTGCTTTTATAATATGCGTTATCAATTGGGCAACATGCAGCGTTGCTAAATACAATTTTGTTGCAAAACAATTTTAACCATGATCACGGGGCTCTATTCTATCGTATAACGTATCTGTGCCCTACGCTATCACAATAAAATACATTATTTCATGTCATATCTCATATCACTTGTAACATCAGTATGTATCCCTCATATCACGTCACTCTGTACCCTACACCTCATCACTTTGCACCCTACCCTACGTCACTTTGCACCCTACCCACGTCACTTTGCACCCTACCCTCACTTTGTCCCCTGTACCCTACCCCACGTCACTTTGTCCCCTGTACCCTACCCCACGTCACTTTGTCCCCTGTACCCTACCCACGTCACTTTGTCCCCTGTACCCCACGTCAGTCAGTGCTACCGCATGCCAACAGTCGGGGCGCCGTTCGTACCACCTTATCACCGTATATCCGGCGCAGTGCCCGCTGGTGTATGGTCGGCGAGTGCCCGCCCAGACAATCGTCGAGGCGATACTTGGCCGCGTCATCTGCGGGCATACGGGCCAGTTTCTTTTGTACTCCTTCTAGCACGCGTATGGTGGCCGCGTTCGTTTCTATGACGACGTCCAGCTGGAATTGTGGAAGTGTTAAATAAATAATGCTTAGAAACATGTTTGTACATATTTATAATAACCTTCTTTAGGCAAATGAATATGTTATCTGATTTTATTTATTTTCACGAAAAGAAAACAATACAAAGCATAATTCACGCTACACTGTGCCGGGAATGGGCTGAGCCGAAGCCGGGAATCAATTGAAACAATATCCATACAAATTTCAACGCCGTTACATAGACGACTGCACTGCATGAGTCACTCCATACAAAAATTATACCAAAAATGTTTGATCGAGCCATGGTAGCATAAATCAGACTATACGTTTTCTGATTTCTGGTATTGTATAATCAAATATTATATGTTTTTTTAACTCTACTTTGAACAAAAGTTTATTTAACGCTTGAACAAAACAATATTCAAGTATAAATAAAAACTTATTTCTTACCTCAAATCTCTCATCTTCACAGCGATAGATGTATTCCTCATATTGCGTCTTACGTGACGTCACAAATGTGGAATCCTCGCTCCACGTCGGTATTGACACCCATGTGTCGTTTAATACCTGTTGAAAATTATTAACGTTATAAATTGGGACTATTTTTTTTAGTTAACATAAAAATTATCCACGAACTCGACTTCTTTTAATCATCTAAATGTCCTTTTATTAAAAATAAAGTTTACTTGGCTCTTAAATACACCGACACTTTACACTATGTTTAAAAAATGACCCATTATGCCAGGTTTAAACCTGTTTTATATGGATCATTTTTCTTATGCCTTATACAGACAAATGAATTGATACATTGGTCATAATTTTTTGTCTAATTATTTCAACATTTCTGTCCTTTATATTTATTTATAAATCTATCGTTTTTACAAAGAAAAATAAATACTAACCTCTTTACACAACGCGGTGCGACCGGAACAACGTCTCGAAGCCGCTTCTTTTGGCAAAGCGCAATATGATGTGCCTAAACGCTTGCATGTTGATAGATCTACAAGAAAATGGGGTATTAGACATAATGAAGGTTTTTATTTTCTTAAACGACATTGTTTTTAATTTAAATTTAACTAATAAAACTCATAGAAAAGTAGAAACAATTTTTTTTAACTGAATAGAATTATTACTATATTTATACAGTTTTGAAGATTATAAATTAAGTGTAGAAATTCTGCAGTGGAAACTACTGTCTCTATATTGTAACTTATTCAACATTTTCTTATAAATAAATGGACTTAGAACACTGAGGATAGCAATCTATTAAAAGCGAAAACAAACTGCCCCTTAGTCAAGTGGCTTTCTGTTACGTTTATCTACAGCCTACGTCAATCTCATACATTCGTAGTCTATTCTATTGACCGCTACGCTAACAGAAAGCCATTTGACTAGGGGGGCTGGAACTATTCGTTACTAAATCTGGCATAACTACCATGAAAATCATATTAAAAAAAATGTATGCGTGTACTAGAGTAGACACGTAAGAAGTGAAACTTCTTTATGACCTTAAAAATGTCACGAGTATGGCGTAACGCAAAAATGTCACGCGTACGGCGTAACGCAAAAATGTCACGCGTACGGCGTAACGCAAAAAGGTTACACTAAATGTTTGTCCAACCCCGATAAAGAAGTTTCACTTCAAAAACTTTTTACATTGAAATAATTTCCAACTTACCAAGATCCAAATTAGTCTCAGTCTGCGGTCTATCATGCCGCAGAGGTGTAGATAAAGCAAGCGCAGATGGAAGCCCTAACGGCTCTCGAGATTTGCTCTCAGAGCCTAAACGAGATCTCTCATAACCGAGGAGGGTGGATGAACCGCTTGTGTTGTTGTAACCTGTGTAACAATAGATTATTAATTACTAGAGGTCCGCCCCGGCTTCGCCCGCGGTACATATTTCGCAATAAAAGGTAGCCTATGTCCTTTCTCGGGTATCAAAATATCTCCATACCAAATTTCATGCAAATTGGTTCAGTAGTTTAGGCGTGAATGAGTAACAGACAGACAGACAGAGTTACTTTCGCATTTATAATATTAGTATGGATTTTGTTGGAGTAAAAATTAAATGTAGTGAACAAATTATGCAGTTTATGTAAGCTATTGTTTTATGTAATAAATTTATGAATGTAATGTTTACTTTTGTGTAGAGAACTTGTGTTTTGTCATAAGTTAAATAAAAGTGTATGTTTTAGGGCCGATTTTTCAATCCTTGGTTAAAATTTATCCGTCCAATAAAGTATAACACGAACATTTTAAAATGTCACCTACATAAACTGTCAAATACGGACGAAAAGGTAGTTATGGTAGGTAGGTATGTTATTCAATGAATAAGTTTTAACCAACAATTGAAAAATCAGCCCTTACTCGAATAAAAATTATGAAGTATTTAAATTTTTGGAGTGAAACTTCTTTATCGGGGTTGGAAAAAAATTTAGTGTAACATTTTTCCGTTACGCGCCATCTTGTTTTTATCCCTACCACGCATGATTCGACGCATTTATGTAAAGTTGCATACAGTAAATTATTATTTGAAAAATAAGGTCATAAAGAAGTTTCACTTCGTACGTGTGTACACTAGTACACGCACACATTTTTTATTTTGATAATATTGCAGAAATATTTACAATAAAGAGACATCAGAAGGAAGGCAGCATGCGTGTATCAACACTGACAATCTGTAGCACACATCGCATTCTTGTCATCATTGTCTCCTATTTTATGCCATGAAAGTTACAAATCTGCTATATTGGAATATTTACATCATTGTCAACACAAATCCTATCCTATCATGTATATATCAATCAAGTAAATCAAACATTTGAATTGCACTAACTTGAATGAAATTTAAAATTCAGTTCATATCTTGAACTTTGATTCTGGAACTAAATCTATTATTCTAAAAAGCACTAAATTACCTGAATTAGGCGCCGTTGGAGTGTGGGGTGGTGATACCGGACCCAAAAAGTCTTGCAACCACTTTTGTAATTCAGGATGTCTGCATAAGAACGGTGACACCACACATAGTAGTTCTGAAGACGATATTATCTCGTTCGTGAATAGTAGCAGGCATCTGTATGGAGAAGGGAGTTAATTTTTTGTTCTATACCACTTAGGGCTGATTTTTCAATCCTTGGTTAAAACTTATTCGTTGAATAACGTATTAAAAAACCATTTCAAAAATGTATTCTAATTGTCCGTATTTGACAGTTTACAGGTGACATTTTAAAATGTTTGTGTAATACTTTATTGGACGGATAAATTTTAACCAAGGATTGAAAAATCGGCCCTTATTACAATGTTTAACATCAAAATTGGAGTCTATTTCAAAAATTATTTATTAATTGATAATTGTGATCAAAAGGGCTTATATCAATAGAATAGAAATACATAATTATAATTATGTAAATTAAATGATAATATCTTGAGCATTGAAAATCGTAATTTTCACCATTGTTTTTGTATCAAACCTAGATGTATTTATTATAGACAGCTATTTATCACTCAAACTAATTACTAGAATAAAAACATTTATGACTTAATTTTTACTATGGTTCCCTACTTAACAATATTTACAGAACACAAATTGCAGCCTGATTTTAATTATTGTTAACAAAATCTTTGTACGCTGACAAAATGATTTATTAGCGGTTATTTCTTGCAAACCAAATTTTTTAATGGCATACACAGTAATTACTTATCCTTAACAATTTATGCCAAAAATACAATTTTATATTCAAAAAATTTATTTTCCATAACATTCAACCCACCTCAAAAAGTTCTCATACACATGCGGCGACCTGAGCGCTTGTCTCGCTCTATCAAAGAAGTTGTACTCGTGCGCGGTTGCCAGTTTGGCAGCCTCCGCGTATGACACGTCACGTAACGCGCCCGACGCGGCAACAGCGCACCCGCGGGGCTTTTTGGCGGGAGGCGCACCGGATGCTGTTGGAAAATGTAATTTTAGTATTATTGACATGGTTTTTAGGAATAACTAGCTTACCGCCCGCGGCTTCGCCGTCTAAAACCTAATAAATTATATACTAAAACCTTCGTCTTGAATCACTCTATCTATTACAAAAAAACCGCATCAAAATCCGTTGCGTAGTTTTAAAGCATACAAAGGGACATAGGGAAATAGGGACAGAGAAAGCGACTTTGTTTTATACAATGTGTAGTGATAGTGATAAGCAGTTTTGTTGTAGTAAATTGATATGTAAAATAAATAAAATTTGTACTATAATATTTTTGTGACTAGTAAACTATTGTAATAACTAATAATATCAAGATAAACAACTAACTGAAAAAATAAATTTATTTTCTATGTGATGTTTAAGAAATGTATTATTTTTAAATTATTATCAGAAATTTTGTATTATATTGCAGGTTGTTATATTCTTATTATCAAGTTCCTATCGTAGTTAAAATGTTAAAAACATGGGATATAATCGTCATCATCATTTTCAATACATATTTTTAACTGAAAAATACTTATTGAATCGAAAGTCATGTCATTTTGAATATTTAACTGTAGTATTACACAAAGTTACTTCATCAAACAAAAGTAAACTACAGACTAGACATATTTTTATTGTTTTTACACAAATATTTTTACTTACAAATTGGTGTAGAAGACGAGAAGCTGGGCGATCTCTTGAGGTGATGATGCTGCGGCGGCGGAGCGCTCACGTTACTTGCACTTGTGTGTTTCGGAACCTGAACAAATTCATGTAATAAGTTATTTTACGTAGATATATTATATAATATAAATCATTACTGAATCATTACTACTATGTTAACATAAAAAATGGAAATATGTATGTACTTTTTATTTAAATCTTGTTTAAGTGTTACACAAGTGTTATAGTATTGTCGTAAAAATATGTTAAAAACACCTATTTTTTTCGAGACTTTATTCCTAGTCAATATGTTATATTTAATTTTAGTATTTGTATGTATGTAACTATTTACCTGTGGATGGTGTATAGGATGTTGGGGTAATGGCGGCGATGCAGATGCAGCGCTTGTGAATCTCTCCGGTTCGGGCTCCACTCGTGCCTACAAAGAAAAATATTATTTTGATATTATAACATATGTGATGTGATTTACTATTGTATAATATACTTTATAATTAAGATGACTTAATAATATTAAACATTAAAATGAGCACAATTTACAGCAAACAATTGTTACAAATATTGTAACAATATTCCATATTTAGTAAGTTTTAGCTGTTAAATAAATATTTCTTTCCGTCTTTTTTCTTGAATAATACATTCTATATATTATTATATGTATTACTGTGTTCTGTTCAAGTCCAATAACTATTTCATTTAGTCTTTTTTTTTAACCAAGTTGAAGTGAAAATTCTTTATCGGGGTTGGAAAAAAATTTAGTGTAACATTTTTTCGTTACGCGTGACATTTTTCCGTTACATCTTTTTCTTATCCCTACCACGCGCGATTCGACGTATTTCTGTAAAGTTGCATATAGTAAATTATTTTTGGAAAAATAAGGTCATAAAGAAGTTTCACTTCTTACGTGTGTACACTAGTACACGCACACATTTTTTTTGTTTGTTCTAATCTTATTCCTGTTCAAGTTAAATTAATATTGCTATATCACTTTTCCCAAATATTTTAAATTAAATAATAATATAATACATACCGGCGGCGGAGGCGATCTGGCGTGCGTCGGTATGTGCGGTGGTTTGGTCACCGCTTTAGCATCCGGTAGAAACTGTCCAAACTCCGCTAGTAAATCTTCTTGGTTCTCGAATAGCTTTGCCACCTGTTAAACGTATTATTATTAGTTTTTAACAAGTCATTTTAAAAAATAATATAGACTTTGTATTGTAACAGTATTTTCATGGCCTGCATTTTATAGTTTAGTTTTAATTTAAAAGAAACACTCATTCCACTTTTATTATAAAATTGTTGTTTTTATAATAATGTAATTACTAATTATGAAAATAGCTTATGTTATGAATAAAAATTTACAACCACGTATTTACCCATTTCTTTACATGTTTGTACATTATACAAACAGTTATTCTAATACGGAAACAAAGAAAATATATGATGCAAATATTCCTTGTGATTATGTTATCATTGCAGTGAAACAGACCTTTTAAGATTAATGCCTAAATCCTCATTGTTAATATAAATTTGTTTGCCAAGCTCCTCTTCTAATCTTAACATTTTCATTTCACTCTACACCCCATAGATTACAGAATATAGCACAGATACTCACTTGACACTACTAATAATTAGTAATATTAATTAGCAATTACTAATATTATTATATAAATTATATAAACTAGATTGGTGTCTAAATAATTGTTCTACAATGTACTCAAACTGTAACTGTAACTAAAATTGTATATTCTTATAGAACAAATAAAGCTTTATTGAAGTGAAACTTCTTTATCTGGGTTGAACAAAAATTTAGTGTAACATTTTTGCGTTACGTTACGCCGTACGCGTGACATATTTGCGTTACGCCATACTCGTGACATTTTTAAGGTCATAAAGAAGTTTCACTTCTTACGTGTGTACTCTAGTACACGCATACATTTTTTTTATTTATTTATTTATTTACTCACTTGAGAATAAACCTCTTGTTCCGTCTGCTGTTTCGCCTGTGGCTCTTTGACATCACGATGGCCGCGTTGGTACGCGTGCAATATTTCCAGGAAACGCTTGTATTTGTCCGGTTGCCGGGAGAAACGGGACTGCGGGGAATATTTTGTGTTAAAATATTGAAATAAATTATTAATTAATAATATTCGACGTTAAAATAGTAACCACGGAGTGTACATAATAATATTTTTTAAAGAATAGATTTAGTAGAATATGTACATCAATTTCTAGTATTAATAACTTGATTTTATACTTTTTGAAAGTTGGTTATAAACTCATGTGTAACATTTTTTGTTCTATAATCCGTAATAAAAAAGGGTGACAGAGGAAACTCAAAATAATGAAATTTCAAACTTTTTAAACAATGAATTTGCAATGATTATTTAGTTCAACAAATAAACAGCCACTCACCTTAATCTTATTAACATATTCGATAGCGTGGTTAAACTCTACCGGTTGGCCCGCCGCTGTTGCGTGACTGCCTGTACTTGGTGGGCCACCTGTTTGAATAGCATTGTATTAGTATTTAGTATTATGTATTTATTTATTTTAGTATTATAGAAGATGCTTTTTATTTTTTGTCACTTATTTCTTCAACCAAAATGAGGAACCTATAACCTAACCTATCAGATGAAGGTTAGGTCTGATATTAAAGAACTTAAAAGAATATCAGCAATATACAATATTGATAATAATTTTTATTTCAATGTAATAATAATAATCCTATGAAATTTTAAAAATAATAATCATTCCAATATCTAAGTACTTATGCAATATTTTTCAAAATGAATATTTGAACAACACTACAATATATCCATAGTAAAATATCCACCATTAAAAACTATTTTAAACATAATTAGAGAAAGTAAATTGACTCTTTTAAGTAATAATATTTATTAGACACAAAGTAATATAATTCTCACCACTAGTATGATGCTGTATAGCGGCTGCCTCAATCTGCTGATGCGCTTGCGAAATATGATGCAGTGTATTCGCTGGGCTCGGATTCACAGACAGATTGTGCACCACTTGACTGACGGACCTGTTAATTTTTATATATATATATAGTACTTGTATGGATGTTATGGACTATTTATTGCTTTTTGGGAGGATTTAGTCAGAACTCTTTCGAGCAGCCGCAAGTTTTTATCATTGCTGTCAATCGGTAATTAATTTCATCATTTTGGAAATAGAATGAAAATCTAAGTAAACAGTGATTACAGTATAAACAGGAGCATATTATTAAGTAGTTTTTAAGATAATTCAAATATAAATCATTTATTGAAGTCACAAAATTCAAAGACTCGAAAATCGTTACCCTATTACATTTGGATCGATAAACATACTAAAATGCCATTACAATATACAGCCTTCCTCGATAATTGAGCTATCTAACACCGAAATAATTTTTTAAATCGGACCAGTAGTTCCTAAGAATAGCGCGTTCAAACAAACTCTTCAGCTTTATAATATTAATATATAGTAAGTTATTTTATATAAAAATAAGTCGGGTTTTCCTTCCTGGCGCTATAACTCCAGAACGCACGAACCGATTTCCACGGTTTTGCATTCGTTGGAAAGGTCTCGGGCTCCGTGAGGTTTATAGCAAAGAAAAGGTCTCTGGTGGCGAAACAGAGGTCGCCCGGTTTGCTAGTAAGTTATAAATATATACAGACAGACGGACAAAAAAGTGATCCTATAATTTCCCTTTTTTCCATTTGAGCTTCGAATCCCTAAAAATGTAAAATACGTCATAATAATAAATAAAAACACTCACTGTTGCACCGGCAACAAATGCAGCAGTTGCGGCTGCGCGGGCGCATGGTGCACGCCCAACAGCACCCCACTCGCGCTCGGTGCGGGCGCGTGCTGAGCGTGCGCCACGCCCACGCCCACCACGCCGCCCACCACGCCCACGCCCACGCCGCCCACGCCCGCGCCCAGACCGCTCGGCGACGGCATCGATACCGACACCTGGAAGAGTGAAGCTGCTATTATATGGAGTACTTGAATGGATACGTGTGTATGTACGGTTGTTGGTCAGAACTTAAAAAGCAGCCATTAGTTTTATCATTGCGATCAATCGGTAATTGTTTTCATCATATAGATTATCTTTAATATGGTATATTGGTGGTTTTATATGCCCGCTGGGGGATGGCATCGATACTGATACCTGGAAGCAAGATCTTGCTGTTATATGGATTATGTGGTAGATTAGTAAGGTATGGTATTTGGGGTAGTCAGAACTTAAAAAGCAGCCATTAGTTTTATCATTGCGATCAATCGGTAATTGTTTTCATCATGTAGATTGTAGATTGTAAATATATTATTGTTTTGGTTATACTTCATACCTTTCAGTGTGTTTACTGTTTAAATATGATTTAGAATTATGATAGATAAAAGATACTGCGATTATTATATATTTATTTATTTATTATATGTATTATATATATATTTGTATTTATAAGTTAGTAAAACTCTTTATAAATTTTTCTCATTTAATAATGACAATCTTTGCTTAATCTACTCTCTCTTTACAAATATTGTTATAACACATCGCATTTATTTCTCTATTATTTATTGTAGAAACACAGTGTAATGTGATTCTTCAAATTAACAATATAATAAAATTTGTCGCTTTATTTGAGAAAAGTAGTTATTATCATTTTAAATTTAAATAGTATGAATCAGAGATAGTCAATAGTCATCTCTGATAAGGTGCATCCAATTTAATGTTTATCTTTTGCTAAAAAAAGCTATTATGTATGATTCACAATAAAAATTGGAACATAGTGCCGATTTAAAAGGTATTAGTTATCAATTAATATAATATATCGCATAAACAAATGGTTATAAAAAATACATTTGGTTTATATTTTTTATATTACTAATGTTTTACTGGGTATAATTTTTAAAATAAAGAAAAGTAATTGAGTTACGAAGCGTTCTTTAAATAAATCATTTGTTTAAAAATATAAATCGTTGAAGTGATAATTAAAACACAAAAAAGTGAAGTCCCGTGTCCCCGTAGTGGGGGTAAGGGGCAGATGCATTATTCATACATCTGTTTCACTGATCGATTTTCTTTAGGGACAAGTAGGTGATCAGCCTTCTGTGTCCTACCAGACCGAGACATTTTTTTTTCTTCGTCTCCACCGGGAATCGAACCCAGGACCCCTCGGTTCTACGCTCACGCGTCAACCACTGTACCAAGGAGGCGGTCATTTCAATTAAAACACACACATCAGTTAAAACTAGACTTACAAAATATAAGAATAGAACATTACGTTTCGTAATATTATTGATTTTATAGAGGCAGGTCAAGACATGGCAAGTTTGTGGTTTTGATTATGCAACCAGACTAGAGAATGCTATAAAACAAATTGTTTATCATATTTTATACCTTAATGACATACTAATTAGAAGTGTTTTTATTAAATGGTATAGTTCTCCTTAAGCCATACATAAAATACAAACACATATAAAATACAGGAATTTGCATAATAATTAATGCTAGCACTTCATCCTGGTTCCGCTCGCTTATTATTATCCAGGAGACAATCCATTCCTATAATACATGGTATAACTATGATAATTTACCCAACATTTTATTATCTTAATATATATTAATCTCGTGTCACAATGTTTGTCCTCAATGGACTCCTAAACCACTTAACCGATTATAATAAAATTCGCACACCATGTGCAGTTCGATCCAACTTGAGAGATAGGATAGTTTAAACATGTAGGTACCACTAGTACTTTATAAACTACATACACTCCACTAAATCACATACAAAACAATCAATTACATCGCTACATATCACCAATCATTTAATTTATTTTATATTTCCCTATCCCAATTTGGAAATCACAAAACATTTCCACACCAACTACAATATATATAAAATAATCTCACCTGTCCGTTACTCTGCACCTCAATCTTGTACCCCGGTGGCAGGAAAGTATTGAAGCCCACAATCAGCTCGGGATGGCCCTTGAACAGGTTCGATACCCGCGTGATCACGCCCGGCGTGTCTATACTGTAAGGAGAACTATTTTACATACAACGTTTTAATATTACCGTTTAATTTTTGGAGTTTAGTGTAATTCAGTGATAGAATAATGCAGCCATAATGGTTTTCATTTGTTTCAAACGGTAATTTGTTTCATCATGTACAACTTATATCTTAAACCAGCTATACACGTAACTGCAGCAGGGGTAATATTGGAATTGAAAAATTGAAATATGCAGTTTCTTGCCGATTCTTCTCCATAGATACTGCTTTCCGAATCGGTGGTAAATGTTAAAAATATGTATTGACGTTTCAAAAGTGCTTCTCGAAGAAGTCTAATTGAATAAATAAATGTTTGAGTTTGAGTTTGAGTTTGCACCCTAAATTCTCTCCTTAATTGTGATGTGTATAGGCAAACAGGGGCAATTTAGAGAACAACTGAAATTGCTCCGACCGCCGTGCAACCGAGATTGTTCCAATATTGCCCTTGCGGCAGGTAAGTGAGTAGACAGCTTTATACTACTCATTTTAATAATAATATATATTTCTTGTGTTACTATTTAACTATAAAAGAGCTTGACTATGTTGATGAAATCTTTTATAAGTAATTTCAACCTTATTGATGTTTAAGAAAAGAAAAATTAATCAGAGATTGCTGTGAAGCAATAAGACCGCCTATTGTGCAAAATATTAGTACCTTATTAGTTTGTACTAAATTTACCTACATTGTTTTGTACAATAAAGTATTATAATTCTCTTGTCCACCAGGTTGTCTGAAAGAGATCGCTGTTTGAGCGATAATACCGTCTGTTGTGCTCTTTGATTTATTGTTTATTCTCATTTGTCTATGGTACACAATAAATAATTTTTGTTTGTATGTTTCTAACACTCATTGTCATCATTCAATCAATAATAATAGTTAAAAAAAAACTAAAAAACACGCTTTTTATAGAAAACCGAAATTGAAAAATGGTATAATTTTATCAAATTAGTGTATTGTCATCGGTCCTCAATAAATCTACAAAGTTTGAACGAAATCTGGCCGCTTAAAGTGGGTCAAAATTGCGCCCAAAGAAGTCGGTTACAAACATACAGGTGAAGCTAATATAAAGCGTGTAATAATAAATACTCACGTCTGACTCTTAAACTCCTTCATGATGTCCAGAAAGTCGTTATACACCTGCGGCTGCGTGTTGAACTTATATTTCACTTGGTCGAGGTAAGATAGTGCGTCTTCCACTTTGAGCCTTTGGAAGGAAGCCCCACCTGCTGGTGGGTTTGGGGATTGTCTTCCGCCAAGTGGCAGTCCGGTTTGCTGGGATACCAGCTAGAAGGGAATATTTAATACAATATTCATATAGTTTTCCAAAAAATTTCTTAAGCACGTTGATCTATTGAGCACTTTAGGTAAAATAACATGTTATAACATTTCAAATTTTGTTACTAAAGTTTAAGTCATAAGTTCACTTCTATCATACATTACTGCTTATAGTATACAAGTGTAATTGAGGCCTACGATAATAAAATCCAGAGATCAAATATCTGTAGTTACATTAAAGTCATGTCATTTGTATTCGAAAAATTATATTATGTATTAAAATTACGAACGACTATGATAAGTACATTATGCTTAAAAAAGTACCATTCAAAAATATGTACTTTCCAAGTCATAAACACTCGTTTCTCAGACATTATCACTACAGAAGATAATATTTTCCTCTTATTTAAATATATTTCATTGCGCATGTCCTCCCTCTAACGTGAATCGTATGAACGCCGGTAGCTAGTGATTGTATGTAGCCACGTTGCCTTGTTTACTATAAGTACGGTACGCGTAGCTTGCGTATTGTAGGAGATATAAGTGGATTTTATTTTTAATATAGTTTACTAATTATAAATAATAATGTGACTTTAAATTCTCGAGAATAACATGCGTATTCTAATGTGATGATATTTTAAGTTTCTCTGATTAATAGAATATTTTATATCTTGCACTTTTTAATTATTATAGAAAGAAGAATTCATACGTTATACTTTACTCGTAAAATATTTCTCAGCCATAAACATACCTCATTAATTTTCAAATTACACATTACAATTACATTACACATTATTCTGCGCCTCGACTCGAACGCTAACTAAATTTAAAGTAACCTACCCTTCCAATATCACACACTATCCCCCCCCCTTAAAAAAAACCTAAAAACACATTTTTTTTAATTTTTTGTTAATTTTAACTCACCTTAACCCTCGGCGGCACTTGCGGCTGCTTCGGCGGCGCGTACTGCACCGCATTCGCCTTGAGATAGTTGATGACTTGCGGCGCGCCCGCGCGGGGCGGCCCGCGGCCGAAGCCGCCGCCCACTGAGAGCATTGCTGTTGCACCTATACATACATATTGTTAGACGTAACTTCTGATTTGATATTTATGTGGATGAATAGTTGTCAATTTAGTTGTCAGTGTTTCCAGTCCGAACATGTTTAGCTTCCACATATTTCTTCCATTAACAAATTCACAAGACTCAAATTCATAAGATGACATCTTATGTACGTGTTCGGTGTTCAAGCAATAAATAATTGTATTTGAATTTTAATCACGTACATATTAAAAGATAGTCAAAATATGTGCGAGTGTCGTAAAAACTTTAATAAAAATTAACACCTTATTTCGTTAATGTCTCGATTATGGATCATTAGAAAACTCTGCCTATTATATGCTTGAGTAGAGTTTTTCTTCGGACAATTTTAAATAAATAAATCTTTATTTGCTCAAATGTGGTCCCAATGTGCTGTACTTTCCACAAAGTAATAACTTCTTTGTGGAAAGTACAGCACATTCGCCAGTTATACTGGCATGCAAACATAATTTCACAGCTCCGCATAATCAGAAAAAAAAAAACAATTTTATTACATAAACATTATTATAGTTAAGTTCAAATACTTATTTATTATTATACATGTTAATATTTATGTTTATAATCCAAAAGGTCCCTTACATTATAAAAAAATTTGCTTTATTTTTATAATGTAAGGGAGGGAACCTTTTGGAGGTGTGTTGTGAGTCTAGTTGTTTATTGTACGTGAATGGATGATTTTATGCCAGTAATTTTGTTATTTCCTTCAGTGAAACAGATGAACTAAACTTAATCGATCATTTAATATCTTAGCTTTTCAAAAAAGGTCTTGTTAAATAAATTGCAAGAGTTATATTCAGCCATTCAATGAAACAGCTAGGCAAATGATTTAGATCCATAAAATTTAATTACTTACTCCCAAACTACAAAATTACCAGTGAAACAGCTCTTATATATAGATGAATAAGAAAGCACGGCCACGGTAATAATTTATGCTGTACCTAATCTATATTCATTACTAAGCAATAAAACTTGTTGCCGTAAATGCTTTCAAGAAAATTTGTCAATAGAAATCAGTGGCTTCTTTCATTCGAAATATTCCAATAAGAATATATAAAAAAGATCGTATTCTTCAAATGTATTCCGCAATTATTCCCTACGTCTAGTTCAAGTCTTATTAAAAATTCATAATTATTAATTTAATTATAATTAAAACAATATAATACACATGAACTTACCTAAAATCTGAGGTTGGGCCGATTGGGCCAAAGTATGCATGTTACTTGCACCCGCTTGTTGTATCTATAACAAAAAGAAAGTTGCGAATTAATATTCAAATTTCTAAATATGTAGATAGTTGGTAGATATACTAGTGTGTATATGTACCTATACTAGCTGTGTCACGCGTTTCCACTCGGATAAAAGCAAATGTAGATACCTATATCGTACATAAATTGTATCACTGCCAAGTATCATCAAAATCTATTCAGTAATTTTCGCATGAAAGAGTACCAACCATACATCCATACAAACTTTCGCGTTTATAATATTAGTAGGAAGAGAAGTAGGATCTGTTTTAACATTTTCGGCACGCCATAGCCCACTAGAGTGTGACGCTTCCAATGCTAATTTGCTTTATCCCTTTGTACGCAGTTGTCACACTTATTGCAAGTGAGCAACGGGATTGAGGGAAAAGATAGAAAATACATGTTTTCTTTCACATTTTTCATCCATATGATAATGGTTAACAAAATTTCTTCTCTTGTCTTTTAACTCTTTGTTATAGATTCTTAAAAATAAAAATAACAATTTGAATAATTTTACAAATGAAACCAAACCTTGGCAGTATATTTAGCGCGTACAAATATGTATGTAGATGCACCTTGGGCAATTTATTATTATCATATTATTTTTACATTGTGATCTTAAATAACAAATCTACGCTAAATATCTTTCACATTACAACGGCTATATAACTTTATAATAAATATCCACAGCACCAATGCCCTATAGGCTATAGTACAACACCTTCATATGTACTATCTATACAAAAACGATTGACCTCGCTATATCACCTACCAAAAGGTTTATACGCATTTATCGCCCATTACGCAGACAAGTATTCACCCAGCGAATCGATAAACTGTATGTATGTACACATATACCTCAGTTTTCGAGAATTTAAAACGCACTTCACAGCGACCTTGTACTCGCGTCGCTACAACGATCACGCCGCGCGAGTTGTAAACAAACAAGGTAAAACCGACGCTTGATGCAAAGGTTAAATCTTTGTTATTGATCACGGCATCTGTAGTGATTATTTAGATTGCCTCTTAGTACTCTATGATATGATTATTCATAACGGAGGGGAATTAGCAGTACAGCTGCTGCATTTTAAATCAGTAACGTACCTAATAAAGAAAGTCGAATTTCTCCGTATTACGTTTATGATAAAATCCGTTATACATACTGACTTATTATTTCAAAATCAGTATAAAAATGTAGACAATGGAACAGCCTAACTGAATAGTACACAGTTACGACTATCGTAAAAAAATCTAAGACATTATAAACAAAAATAATAAACAAAAACCCTTCGCAGATCTTTTGATGCGCGATCGTAAACCATAAACTATAAAGAACAGCTAGAACACCGCGTGCCAACTATGATTCAGCTTTCGTTTAGAAATAGACCAACTGAATAGGATTTTTATAAATATACCTTCCGTGTATTTGCAGTTACCGCGCTTCCATAGACGCAGTAGCAGAGGTCTTGAGTTCAACCAGTGTACGTACATATTATATGTGTTTAGCAATCGATATTAGTGGGGTAGGGCCGGATCTTGAATATAATATGCGTAATACATATGTAGTCGTATATGTCACTATGAGCAGTATTGATTTTTATAAGTTAGCTCGTAGGACTCATGAATTTGACTCGTTATAAATATCATATTTTCTACTTTAAATTCTAATTCAATATTTACGTGTTTACAATAATGTTAAATTAACATGACGGTTGTGATAATAATAAACTAAATAGTGGAAATTTTAATAAGTAGGTCATTTCGTTCATTAGGTATACCTATAAGTAGCGGCAGCTCTGCCATAGCCATTTACACAATAACCATACGTCTTCATTTATTTTAAAAAAGCTATATTTGAGTCAATGATGGTCCCAGTAACATTGTAGGCTATATATGTATTTTGTTTATGCCGCTGTTTACATGAGTAGACGGAGCGTATGTGATAACGGGCGATAACCTAGTGTTTACTGGTCTTATCGTCGTGATAAGTTCATAGGTAATTATGTACTGCTTGACATGTTTCTGTGGTAATGCATATTATGCACGAGGCACTGATGTGAAGTTTGAGGCAATGTTGTACGTTTATATTTATGGTCGCTTTTCTTTTTTTTTTTGTGTGGTGTCTCTCAATGTTAGCCAGAAGGGCTTCTACATTTTAACGCGGACGCGGGGGTGAAATGAAGGTTCACCCTGGTAGCGACATGCACAAGGGCGTCCCCCCTTGACGGGGATCTCGAACCTCGGCTTGAGCTGTCGCTTGAGTGGAGGAGGCCAGAAGGGCCCTAATCGGACGGGGCTTTGTCTATTTAGTCTATTGATAAGACGATACTACACACTATTTAATAATACACTGATATTCTTTGCAAGACTATTTTTATATCAAAATTAAACCAGATTGAATTCTTTAGTCATGTACACGAAGATGCATATCAATATAAAAAAATACGTCTTAAATTATCCGGGAGGCAATTCACAACTGTTAAATTTAAACATTGATTAAATCTCGTATGAAATGTCCTTATATCTTAAAGATGATACATTTTATAAGATATGAAACCTATATATTACCCAAACCGGCTGTATAAGATAGCTTGAAATATACTACACTTGGATAATGATTCGCATCCTTTGGCACGCAATCAAGCCAGTTGAATGACACCGCAGCAAGGCAAGGATCCTTTCGTAACAATGTAAATTATCCGGTAGCTCTTATTATAAGGCGAGATCACGAGCGTAGCACATCGCATCGTAGCCTGTATTATTTCGGCGCCGTATACTAGATGTGCAGTGCGGTTTCATCCGTATTTCTATAAAAAAGTTAAGTCCCATGTCCCCAAGTGGGGTAAGGGACAGATGCATTATACATCTGTTTCACTGATCGATTTTCTTTAGGGACAAGTAGGTGATCAGCCTTCTGTGTCCTGCCAGACCGAGACATTTTTTTTTCTTCGTCTCCACCGGGAATCGAACCCCTCGGTGTTACGCTCACGCGTCAACTACTGTACCAAGGAGGCGGTCAAATTAGTATTTCTATAGCTCATGTAATATTCTGACTGTATATTGCTGTAAAATTTATACATCCATCCATCTATTCCAAGACTTACAGAATCGATAGTATAGTGACCGTCAGCATTCTTTATTCATCTTAATAATCAAATATTGTTTCCACCGTTACATTGTATGCTCGGCTCAGCCCCCGTACTATGATTTCAGCCCCCATACTACTACATTCTATGTGAGTTCACTGTTCAACCCCCGTACTATGTCTTGAAGCAGATTATTTCCAGTGTGGAAAAAAGACAGCGCTATATAGGTCGTTTAGCGCTATCACTTTCCAACACTGGGAATTATACTGCTATAAGACATCACAGTAACCCCTCAGATCGTCCCTAACCATACATTTTTTATTAATACTAGAAGTATAACTTGCTGTGCCACATTATAATTCTACAACCAACATTAATTAATACAGATGCCAAAAATTCTGCTAACGAGAATGCTGCATATTTGTGAAAGTCAGTACGAAATGTAATTTACATAAGTCAATAAACTTAAATATAATTAGTTTACAATTTTATTGTTTTATTGTTTCCCTCTTCTTATTAACCAAAAGAGAAATAGGTAATACATGAAAGCATTGTCATTAACAGGAAATGACTTATCTTTCAGGGGAATGGGTATCACAATCCTTATCTTGGATATTCCTTGCCTATGCATGCATTTCAGTTTTTATCACTTATGCAGTTAGAAATTGAAAATCTCTTGTTTTTTTTTTTTCAAGGTAATAAGTATATAGTATCATTTCCTTTTATTCCATAAGTTTGAACTATATTTTTCAGTAACTTATTTCTTGAATATCCTAAGGCTTATACTTTTCAGTTTCAGAAATTATAATATTATGATTACTGTATTTTTTGTTTTTAAGACATTTAAAATCTAAATGTTTCATTCATTTCTTGGCATAATTACATGCACAATATACAATTTATTAAATCATACCTTACCTACTTTGGGAAAGTAATAACAGGAAAATAGATAATAAACGTAAACTATGACTAAACCAGACATCCACGCCTACTCATTGCCTATACAAAGTCATAAAAATTGCATATTTTAATTTGTAAATAGAAGGTTAGATAAGAAATCAACTTAATTGTTAAATTTATATCAAGAATGAAAGAAAACATGATAAAAATTCTATAAGGCCGCCTTTCCATCTGCAAGAAAACTTGCGCAAGAAATGTCCGACAGTCTGTCTGACAGCAGCTTGCAAGTCTACTTGCAGGTGGAAACGCGGAATTAGACTTGCAAGATACTGTCAGACAGACTGTCGGACATTTCTTGCGCAAGTATTTTGATACCCGAGAAAGGACATAGGATAGGTTTTATCCCGGAAATCCTACGGGAACGGGTTTTTCTTTGAAAACGCGGGCGAAGCCGCGGGCGGAAAGCTAGTATTAGAATATATCTTGTACCTGTGCGGGACTCTGCGACATCGGCGTCGGCTCATCAGGCCCGAGCCTGGGACCCGTGCGTTTCATCATCGCGACGATCACACCATCACACGTTCACCTGGAATATGTTATTGTATTATTAGTTTGTTTTTGTGATTAAAATATTGTTCTTCTAATCTATATACTAATATTATAGAGCTGACGAGTTTGTTTGAACACGCTAATCTAGGTAACTACTCGTACAATTTGAAAAATTCTTTCGGTGTTAGATAGTCCATTCATCGAGGAAGGCTATAGGCTATATATCATCTAGCTAAGACCAACAGAAGCGGAGTACTGCAGGTAAAAGCGCAGAGCACAGATAGTTCAATATGTTCATTGTTAGAAAAATATTGTTGTATATGTTTCGGACAGCGCAAGTAAAGTATGCTGTATGTCTGCTGTTGTATTGGAAAGAAATTGCTTCACCTTCTTTAATTTTCTCAGGATTAAGATTTTAAAAAGGGAGAATAAAACATCTTAAATTTTACAATAAGAATATCTTGAATATTCAATACTAAAAATGTTGTAAAAGTATTATTTGTATTAGACTTCATTATATTGATTAACACACAACAAATTGGCATCTAATTATGGAAATATTATGACTAAGAAAAAAAATTATTATATACATTTTTCTGGCAACAGTACAATAATATTACTTAACTTCCCAAACTTATCTTTAATTTACACACATATCATTCTGCCTATCTGATTATTTTGATATCTAAATAGCCCTTTTAATAATATCAACAAATACATAACTACTAACATAATATAAAAAAGTGTTTCATGTTGTCAAGATTTTCATCAAATAAACTAATAATTTATTATTACGATGACATTTTATTTCAACGGTGAATTATGAAAAATTGTTATGTTGATATAATGATGTTTTGTTTGTCATAATATGAATAGATGAAAAGAAAATGAGTACAATAGTTATTTATTATTAAACTGCCATTCTAATTTATTTTCAGTAAAATTAACATCACTAATTATACAATTAAGCCTTTATAAATGCATGCAATTAAACAAATAGTGTAGGTATATTTTGCATTGAATTATTTCATATTTGATAGTTTACAAAATTAAATGAATGCAATTGGTTTAAGAATAAAGAGCTCTATTGTAAGGACAAAGGCACTCTTAAATAAATAATACTGTTTCAGAAGAAAAGAAAACATTATAATGTTAACAATAACATGAAAATTTTGAATGAATAGTTAAAGATATTATATTCTGCAGTTAGTGTGTTTTAACATTTTCGGCACGCCATAGCCCACTAGAGTGTGACGCTTCCAATGCTAATTTGCTATATCCCTCTGTACGCAGTTGTCACACTTATTGTAAGTGAGCAACGGGATTGAGGGTATCTTTAAAAGTATCCTTAAAAACAATTAAAATCACGTTTTTTAAACCATCAATTATGTCACCTTAATCCATCAGTCCCCGGAATCACAGACACAATAGATAATCTATTGTGTTCGCCCCGATCGGGGCGCTCGGTGGTCAATGGGTTAACCTTTATATTGTAATATCTGACAGTGATTATTTTTAGAATTTCAGCTATTATTAGCTAGATATTTTAACATTAGCTTCATTAAGTTATTGTTTTTAGTAAATGTTAAGTATAATAAAATTACTAAATGATGATAAGTAGGTACTGTGAAATATAATTTTTCGAATATTAATTTAAACATTAAATTATTGAGACAATTTAATAACTCCAGAGGGTTTATCGCCTCCTTGGTACAGTGGTCGCCTCCTTGGTACAGTGGTCGCCTCCTTGGTACAGTGGTTGGCGCTTGAGCGTAGAACCGAGGGGTCCTGGGTTCGATTCCCGGTGGAGACGAAGAAAAAAAAAAATGTCTCGGTCTGGCAGGACACAGAAGGCTGATCACCTACTTGTCCCTAAAGAAAATCGATCAGTGAAACAGATGTATGAATAATGCATCTGCCCCTTACCCCACTACGGGGACACGGGACTTCACTTTTTAGAGGGTTTATAAAGAAAAATTTATCATTTATAAATATTTCACAGAATGAAAGATAATATTATGTTAGAAAAACTAAATAAGCATTAAAATTTGATATGTTACAATTGCTTACTATGAGCATGAGTATTGAGTTTACACAATCAAGTGCTGATTAACGATATTGTTACAGTGTTCAAGTACCAAAGAAAGGTTATGATGTAGTTTTTAATTACATGCCTTCCTGTTCTAATAATTATTTGTTTTTACTTACGACTAAAAATGGTTTTCTATCTTATTGATTTAAGTCAGTGGAATAATAGCAAACCATGAGTAGATTGATTTCGAAATTTAAAGTTTTCAATAAATACTAAAACATCATGTCTATTAACCATGTGGATGCCTCTGGATAACTGTACATGTTTATAATAAAATTATGCAGTATGTTTAAATTTAGTACAAAATGTTAAACTTAAAGCTGACGATTAACGGTATTTTTGTTAATAAGGTTAAAACATTACAGAGACGTGTGAAGTGTCCATGTGACACTTAAGTTTTTAGGTTATCAGGTTAAGTTCCTTTGTTTGATCGATGCCATTTGTTTTAAATGAATTATAAGTCATGTTATTTAATTGTAATTAATGTAATCATTTAAATAAATGTAATTTAGACCAATGAGATAGTTTCGCGTCATCAATACACAAGTAATCAGTATACTAAGAACAGCATCAAGATTACGTAACCATAACACTTACTTTATTTAATCTTTTCTTAACAAATTCTAAACACTGCCACAACTTATTTATTGAATATCCCTCGCGGTGACGTCATCGCACTTTGTAATGCGTGGGACGGTCTATATAAAGTATGAAAACGTGACGTTTATCAACGCATGGTACAAGAAGCTCAGTAGCTTACAAACAAATTACGCAACGAAATATCGAAATCTATGAAGGCGTGTTCGAAAGTCAAGCTGCTTCGAAATTCCAAATGGCTAGCTCGCTCCACTCGCACAGGTTTATTCGAAAACCGGTCTCAAATGAAGGCGATGACACAAACTCACACTTATTTATAGCGGAAAACGTATACAAATCGATATCAGACCGGCTATATGCACAATTTCAACGGAAAGAAAAGCAAAATGCGATAGCTCACGTAACTTTCAACGCCACGAAAAAAACTGTTCAGCGAGCACTGAGTAGTGAGCACAAAACAAATGACACAACAATAATGACATATCCCGCCTTTTTTACGGACGCGTTCTGCCTTTAGATATTGCGGCGTTCACGTTTTAAGTTTTTTCAAGGTAGAAGTCTCACAAGAAAATATTTTTATTTCCACAATGAATCATAGTCATTGGAAGTTGAATTTGATTTTCTGTAATTGTCTTACAGAATAAAGCGGTAAGGTCCGGTTTCCATTGGGTCGAAGGAAACGGGGACGGCGCGGCAGTATTCGTCACCGATGTAGAAAATGGCGATTAAATACCAACAATTACATCGCGCGCATAAACGCAATATAGCATATTTATGGAATTTTAGACACGATGCATATCGATATTAATGAGATGTGAGCACATAAGTAGGTACTTATCTGAACATAATAGATAACGTTGTAAAGCTGTTTCGAAAAATAACTTATTTCACATACCGTTGAATATAACTCGAACCAGCGATGAAATCTTGAATATAGGCTTTCAGTATTTTCTTATAACTCAAAAAACTCTTGTATGACAATGATTTGTGATAATAACGCGTCACGACACGCTCCTTGCGAGCACATTCGTGCGCCTCCAAATAGCGCAACGGCGCAACTTTTTCGAGCGCGGCGTCAACACGGTCAGGTGGGCGAGGTTGCGACACTGCCATAATGCTATCTCACTCGTGCTCCACTTCCTCTCTTCAACGATAAGCTGTCTCGCTCACACTCGCACAAAAAGTGGACCAGATAACCAGGGAAACGAGCGGAGCCCTCCGCGCACGAACGTCGCGCACCAAGCTGCGCGCCCGACTGACTTGTGGCTCAGCGCCTCCACGCAACCCAGTGGTGGCCTGCCTACAACCGAGTAATCGAACCTGGAGCGCAGGACGATGCGGCAACGTCGCGCAAAATAATAACGAGCGAAACGAACGGACGTGATACGAAATGCCACGACCGACGAATCACCACGAAGTTGGTAGACCAAAACAAATCTCCTTTCTCCTTATCCAAAATTATACAGTATTGAATAGAGGCGGTACATTTTAGGTTTCCCGCCAAAACGTCTTAAAATAAAGGCAAATAAATAATATTATTCAGATGCAGCGATTTGTGAGCTTGTGATAAAAGTATGTAGTGGGCGACAGTTATTGAGCTCAGGAGAGGTTGCCTTGACAGCAGAAAGTTATCGAGGGGAATAATGAGAAAATAGTAGCGTGGTTAAAAAACCTCTTACAATGAACTACAATCAATCAAATCACAAGTACCAAGATAACAGTCAATTCTTGAAACACCGCACCATATTGGATACATTTTTGTCAAAATAGTGAAGAGCAATGAAATTTCTATCCATTTTTATATACGAAATGAGATGCTTTATCAACGTTGTTAGCAGGCAGAATGTAATTCTGCAACCAATTTTGGTCTATTTGTTACATGGTGGGACATTTCGTTTACAGGCAGTTAAATATATTAAGGTCACAGTTTCAGATTAAATAAGTTGAATCTGCAAATAAGAACCTTGCAAATGAAGGTCGGTACAAACTCGGTCAATCAATTTCCATAACAGCGTAACAGTTTGAGGAAAATAAAAGAAATAGTCGAGGAAATTAATTTATTAATATGGGTAGATAAATATCACTAGCTTCAAGGATACTGCAGACTGTGGCTACGGGACTAGGTAGGTGATGCAGCTTCTTTTTTTCATTTTTTTTATTGAGTAGGCAGTCCTCGAGGCAGTCACTGCTAATAGCACCACGGGTAATAAAACATATTGTGTACATGACAGATGTAAAAATTTTATTAATTCATAGAGAAGATATTATAAAACATTTTTAAGAACATTTTAATTAGAAAAAAAAGAACAATATCGAATATCGATTTTTATTATATAAATTAATATGGTAGTCTTGAATAATCTATCCTCATAGTATGAGGATACAGAAGATTGCTAGGTACCATTAATTAAAGAAAAAATCTAGAAAAGCAACAATTTGTTTTATTGAAAGCAATTATTTAACTAAAGACTAAACTACATTGTCTATACTACGTCATCTACATATAAAATACCGTATAATTTTAAGAAAATATTTTTTTTTTCAAAAAATGGAATCCACGGTGCTTATGAAGACGAAGGAGGCCATTTAAAATGTTCTAAAAGCGAATTAGAAAATGCAATTTTAAGACTTATGTAATCTTAACAAAGACAAATAAACAAAATTCAAACACCTACTCGTAGCACAAAATTCAGAGGCGCAACTTTTTAATTTTGTCTACTTATCAGTACTTTAACCCATCCAAGACAAAATATCCAGATAGGTACGTCAGAACTCAATATTTCATTGTTTCGAAGAAGTAATCTAATTAATAAAAAACTTGAAGTAATTTCGTTGTAACATACCAAACATACGCAGTAGTGTAATTAAATTCTTGTTTGTGTATCATATGCATGTGTGTGTGATTTGGTTACATCTATAGGTAGTCATACTTTCGTCTTTCAACAATGTAGCACACTGATTACTGTGTACAAATAAAACTAGGTACGCTATTTGGTTGTTATTGTGTGGAATAACACAACGATATGTAGGTACTTTGAAAGAATTGGATTGTACTAATTTTGAAAATCGTATTTCGATTTTGGATTGGAATTATCACGATTCACGTGTAAATTAATTCACTATACTGTACGATACGAACGAATCGGTCAGCCTTGAAAATTCTTATCGGATGGAACAAGTGATTGGGTTTACATCAGCGCGACGTTGCCAGCGTTACGTGCTTGCTACTGCGTCTTAATTTTACGATCGCGGCCGCCATCTTGTTTTCATTATCAGCTGCAACCTCATGATCATGATGATTTATATAATTTACTATGTTCCGTTCTAAATTGCTTCAATTATGCTAACTGACCCCTGTAGTGTAGTTTTGAATCATATTCTGTATCTTTCTTTTAGAAAATATTCATCTAATGTATGACGTATTACGTAACACCTGAAAAGAAAGCATTTTCGCATACGATGTTTCATTTACCGTAGGTTTATACTGCATAGAACAATGTCCTGATACTAGATATGGATATGCAAGCGACATGTACTGGCCATAGATTTACGATCGCTAGACATATCCATACCTAGACAAGTGCCGGCGCAATATTCTCCAAGATACGTACATTGAGGTCGGGCACCGGCTTGCGAGGCACACACCCCGCGTTTCCAGAGCACCATTCGGGCCGACCAACAACCAGATAATTCACAAATACGGACATTTTAACAAGAATACCACGGTATCGATCACGCACAGGCGCCATTTTGAACCTACACTGAACGCACAGTGGCGCTGTTGCCACGTCGCTGCGTTTCCAATCCGCGCTTCTATTTCGGGTTTACGCCTCCCCCCCGCGCAGCCGTGACGCTCCGCAAACAGAACCGACAAGTCGACAAAACATTCATAACCATCGCCTACTCCGAGCCACCTATACGATGTATAAATACAAAATCTAGTCGGCCGCAAACGAACAAAGCGAGCGACGCTGTTGCGTCTTATATGATAAGATAGTACATATAATGTAAAATATAGATAGATGCTAGTTGTGAGCGTGATACATCGCGCCGGCTTTCACCAGAGCGGGGTGAGGCACGGCCGCGCAGGACATATGCCATTGGCCACCGCAGAGATCGATAGACAAACAGCGACGAGGACGCCGACCTACATAGCATACCCCGCCTTGCGCCACTAGGCATAAAGGCTGGATTACGTCGGCGCGCACTATAAACAAACTACCGCACGACCACACTGACGTATTCTTTGTAGATACACACGAACACAGCTATATGAAAACGACGCGGGGAACGGCAGCGAGCGACCCGAGCGACGAATGTATATCATTATGTATTATGGCACTTTTCTAGAGTCGAAATTCCTATACCCCGGCGCACCCAACGCTCTTCGATGAAGGACAAAGGGCCGATTTCACACAAAAAACAAAGGGAAACGCCGGTCGGATTAGACACTTGCTTGTTTACGATGATTGAACTTTTTTACACAATTTAATTAGACATCGCGTTGCCAAGTTGTCGACGAGAGCGCGCGGTCTATCATTATGAAATTACGTTTTTTACTAAACTCGTAACGTGAACTGTATCTTGAACGTATCCATATGATATTCATATGAATTATGATACGAAATATGTTTTAAATTTATCAACGTATGTTAGATGCAAATATGGTAGATATCAATTTAGAACAATATGGTCTTAAAATCATGTTTTTCCTACATAATATGACTAAATACAACTAAAACAGCAATGGAAATGTATTTTTTATGTAATTAAAAGCAGATAATAGTAAAAGATGCAGCTTGTCAATTGAGCACTTACCTGTATTTTTAATCGAAATCGATTATTTTCTTCACAAATTTCACAGGAACTTCACTTCTTGATGTATTTAACAAATGGATTATGGTATTTTAAGGTTCTGAGAAGATTTAAAGTGCACAAAAAATATATGCATTCCGTCAAACGTACGTCTTCCGCGCATAGAGACCGAATGCGAACTGTTCTGTTGGTTTAGTTTGGGTCGGTTGATGGTGGAGGGAGGCGGGCGGAAAACCGGAGAACGGGTGAACTAGGGAGCTATTGAATATGGACAATAATTATCGCTTGGCTATTTTCATAAAATCTGTTATTATACAGAGAATAAAATCGATTTATATTATTAAAGTTTACGTTAAAATAAGTTTTTTTTCCTTTTGCTATAGAATTGTGAAATTCTAATTGCTAGTTTTTATTTTGACATCCGTTTTGTATTTGATTGATGGTTGCCTTGTTTTGTATAGTTCACACTTTGTGATTCATGTGACGTTGCTACAAGCATGTTGATGTTGATGCATGCCCATCGTTAAAATATTTCTTTGAATATGTTTGTAAATTTGTACTGGGGTTTGTACCAACCACGTAATAACTATCAAGTCCTAAGATCAACCTAAGATCAAGTCATGCTTACTGTGTTATTTCAAAAGTCGATTTTATAACTATCGATAAATTTATATGAATAAAAATAAGTAGATAATGCGATTTTATACCAATATAAACTGAATAGAAAGTTTAGACTTTAATAAGTCCCTAGAATACTTAATACATATCTAAACTTTCTGTCAATTGTCATAAATATAGTTTGCGTAAAAAATGGCAACATTGCATTGTCATTATTGACATTAATCTTATACGTCATAGTAAGCCAATCAGAAAAGAGTTCGTGTATTTACGGGCAATATGAAAATGATAAACATTTTATACACGTAGAATAAAGTTTTAGCCGCATTTTAGTGTAAAGTTGGATTGAAAAAGCACCATTATTGCATTAATTTCTCTAAAATGCATTTAGCTAGTTCTATAATAGTATTGCCTTTTATTTTAACACTAGTTTCTGCGGCAATAGATCCGCGAAATTTAAAATGTTTAGGTTTGTTATAAGTTCTTTGCTCTCAAATAACTACATGTTTTCATTATGTTAAGGAAGGTAAATTATTTATTAAATTCCATTTTATATTTTCAGTTTGCCGGACGACCTTCGATGAGCTTAACAATGCGATAAAAAAGGTGGATAAATGGAAAAAAGTAGATGTAAGTACATATATTGTAAGATGTCACGTAATTCACAATATATTATATATTATGATAAGTTATTATGTGGTAATCATTTGTGATTAGATTAATTAAGAGAACTGTTAAGTCCTTCGATTTAGGTACTGTAGAATATAATACTTAAAATAGTCAAGTAGGCATTGATAAAATAAATTTTAGTACAAATTGAATATTACAATTACAGTTGAACCTCGATAACTTAAACCTCGATAACATAAAAACCTCTGTAACTTCAAAAAATAATGTGTTCCCTTCCCATCAGAGCCCAAAACCTCTTTAACTTAAAATACGCAACCTCTATAACTTAAATAAGTAATCTCTGCATTGCCCTCAGTAACTTCAAGAAATGTTTCCACAACTTCTATAACATAAAATTGTTTGTCAATGAGTCATTTTGAAAGAGTGTCAAACAAATGGTTTCGGTATTTATTGCTTGTACGTGTTTACTATGTATTGATAACGTAAACAATACATTACCTATTGTTTGCTTTATCGAAATTCTTCAAAGCTTTGCGGCGGTTAGCTTTATGACAACAACTTACTTGCATCATAAGTTTTTGATTGTTGTCCTGGAAACATCACTTTACTTACTGTGTGATAAAACTGGCTTAAAATGAGTCCAAAAAGAAAACTAACAACCCTCACCTATGCCGATAAATTAAAAGCTATAGAAGCAGTGAAAATTGGATAGACCCTTGATAACTTAAAACCTCTATAACTTAAAATATTTTGTGTTTCCCTTGGATTTTAACTTATCGAGGTTCTACTGTATAAGTTTTATGGAAAACTACCTCCATACTAGTTATGATTTAGTGACTGTATAAATACTATACTCATGTAAAACAACCTATTTTTGTACTTGTACTCTTGCTGTGTTGCGGCAATTATGAACACACACTTTTGATGATAGCCAATCATAGACATTTATGTCCTTTACACTATTGTGATTGCCTGTACTTGCGCAACGCTGCCTATTGTGAACAGGGCCAATATGATATAACAATAACACTTTTGTTAATGTATTTTGAATTTTTTGTTAAGTGTTAATAAAACAAAAAATATATGAATTTTTTAGAATAAAGGAAAACTATAAATGTACTCTTATCACTACATATAAAAAATAGTACTGCAATAATTTTAATTCTATTTCACCAATGGATGGAGGGGCTGACGTATATTGTTTTATTTTTAATATACAACACATAGATTGTGTTATAAAAAATATATATACTTAATTGTTTTTTTTTCAATCAATTTAACACAGAAAATAAAAGTAATTATTCCCCAAATTACAAATATCTTTATAGTGTAATTATTTACTCTATAAAAAACAAACTAATTACTTTTATGATAATGTTCCATTTTTCTATATTAAGTAACTATCAGATTTATAAATTTAATTCTTTATTAATTAGATTAGTTTTTGGCACAAACAGCACAACAGTAATTATTATATGTATTTAAAAAAATAAAAATACATATTAATATTTTTCAGGTTGGCAACTTCAGAATGGATGCAGCTGGCAACACCATGCAACAAAAGGTGCCGGCACACCGATCAGCTGTGTACATTTCTGAAATGATTGATGGAATTTGTAAGTATCTATAATCTATCTTTATTGTCTGTGCTTTTTAATATATCTAGGGCTGTATTATGGCCTCTTATTCGCAGTCAGTTTACGCCGTGAATTGAACTGACTGGCAAATTCATATAATACCATAATTAACCATGGCTATTTGGCCTAATATGAATTTGCCAGATTCAATTCAGCGCGTAATCTGTCTGGAAATAAGAGGTCATAATACGTCCCCTGGTGTGAAGATAATAGGTATACTAGGTAACATTCTTATTTCAGGCACAAATTACTATTTGCTATACTTAGCAGATAGGTAATAGAAACAGATTTTAGTATAAAAGTTTTACGTAAATAGTTGATCAAGCAAGCATTTTTACAGCCAGACCCTGTACCATGTTGTCTTAAAGCAGTATTATTGCCAGTGTGGAAATATGACGGCGCCATATAGGTTGTCTAGCGCCATCTCTTTCTCACACTGGCAATAATGCTATTATAGACATCATCGACAAACCTCAATCATTGGTACAGCCTGTAAATCAGCGCTGTTTTTGTGCAGCATTTTGCTAAGGCTGTGTCCATTTGCCTCATTTAATTTTAAGATAAATTTTGTATATTAATGTGTTTTGGCAATAAATTTCTTTTCTTTTTTTTCTTTCTTTCATGGTTACCATCTGTCACCTTTATCTTTAGGGGTTTTTTGGACGACAATAACTTTTTTTTAGAAGAGTGGTCTTCATGAATGTTTTAGTATATACTAGCTTACCGCCCGCGGCTTCACCCGCTTTGTCTAAAACCTAATAAATTATATACTAAAACCTTCCTCTTGAATCACTTTATCTATTAAAAATACCGCATCAAAATCCGTTGCGTAGTTTTAAAGATTTAAGCATACAAAGGGACATAGGGACAGAGAAAGCGACTTTGTTTTATACTATGTAGTGATGTAATTGGTTAATTATTCTACAAAGCGGGCGAAGCCACGCGCAGAAAGCTAGTTTGTTTATATTTATGGATGATATTCCAGGCAAGCGTATGGACGACTACGTTCGTGTTTACTACAAGGCGACCGGCAAGCTGGCCATCATGCAACTGATGGTAGAAAATGGCGGCATGAACCCAGACTTTTCGAAGACGAGGTTCGTCACGGACGACGATTTGAACAAGAGCTTGGAGTACTATGTGAGTTTATACTACTAATATAATAAATGTGAAAGTTTGTATGTTTGTTTGTTACTATGTTATGAAAATTCTAAAGTGCTTTACAATATGAAGATGATTTTTGACGTGACAACGTCTAATAATTCGATAGAGCCGGCTGCACGCACGAAAAAACATGACTCATGCGGCGTTACCTCGCTCTGAGGCGTTCCATGTAAGGCTTGACGTGCGAGCGAGAGCGCGGAACGAGCGACAAAGAAGCACAATCGGACGTTGTCACGTTCAACTATCGTCAGTAAACCAACTTTACAGACAACCAATTTTTTTTTTATAAATAATTTGTTTATGTATTAGTGAAAAACAGGTGGTGATTCGATGATAAGATTATAATCGAGTACGGGATTATTAAATGTTTTATTGTACAGATAATGATGATGTTTTATCTTACAAATATAACATTTCTAAAAAATTGGTTGTCTGTAAAGTCGGTTTACTGACGATAGTTGAAGGTGACAACGTCTTAAGGCCGATTGTGCTTCTTTGTCGCTCGTTCCGCGCTCTCGCTTGCACTTCAAGCCTTACATGGAACGCCTCAGAGCGAGGTAACGCCGCATGAGTCATGTTTTTTCGTGCGTGCAGCCGGCTCTTTTTTTACATGTAGGTACCTACACTAATCTATATACTTATAATAAATCTGTAGAGAGGCCAATTCTGTACATGAAATATATTTAAAAAAAAACTATGAAGGGGTGATAAGGGATCGCTACTGATGCCAAAAATGCAATCAGTAAAATTTTTGTCTGTCTGTCTGTCTGTCTGTCTGTCTGTATATTCGTTATAGAAACAAAAAGTACACGACGGATTTTAACGAAATTTGGCACAATTATTCTTCATACTCCTGGGCAGGTTATAGTAAAAGAATCATGTAAATCGGTGTAGAAACACCAAAGTTATACATGAAATACGCTATAAGTCATCGCGCGTGAATTACATGCCATAAGGATTATTTTTGTGTATCAGTTGCCGCGTCCGACGCGCTTCGCGGCGGGAGCTATAAAAAGGCGGCGGGTCCGCACCCGTTTCGCGTTGTCACGGCATCACGTGTGAACGGCTGAACCGATTTCGATAATTCTTTTCTATTATATTCCTTGAAGTACGAGGATGGTTCTTATGTAGAGAAAACGTAAATATGTACCACGGGCGAAGCCGGGGCTGACCGCTAGTATTTTCATATAATCTTTATAAACAGGTAGCTTCAAAATAAGTAACTTCAATTCAATGTTTTAATTTATGGCAGTATTTCATTGCCACAATTTTGTCAATGTCTAGTAGCAGTTTTGTAACTTTAAAGGTCTTATTATGGCATAATTTTTCTGTATGTAAGTACGTTTATTTGTTTTAACCCATTGAGCCCCAAGCAGCCCGATCGGTGCTAGACACAATAGATTTTCTATTGTGTGTATGGTTCCGGGGCCTGAGTTATTAAATGGAAATAAGCAATAAACTTATTGATATTTGTTTGCAGTGTGAACGTATGTTTGAAGAAAATGAAGACGAAATAACTGAGTTGTACAAGAATAGACCGGAAGATGACGTCATGCCGGACGCAGAAAAGGAGGTAGGTGGAAAAAACTTATTTGCGTATATTTCTAAAGTTATTGGTTAACTTTAATAGATTTTTTTTAATTTATTCATTTTATAAACCAATATGTTGAAAAATATAAACAAATTGAAATATTTAAAGAGTTAGCTTGTTCAATTTAATTATGTTAGTGTGCATCCTAATGCAGAGTTTTACTCATTCTCTATTTGCTCTTTCACGCGAAAGCCGCTGAACAGATTTCGAAGATACTCGGCAGTTATGTAGCTTATATACCAGAATAACAGATAATTACTCTATATCCATGGAATGTTTTCACTTTAGGACAGGACAGTTCTTTGGCATAATTATAATGATATATGTATGTATTGAAATTGACACGATTTTAAAAGAGTTACTAGTTTTTTGCGGCTTTTCTCTCTACAAACTGCTTCCCAATTGGTGGTAAATGTTAAACTATGCTATGACAAAATGAAAAATGCTTCGAAGTACTTTAATAAACAAATGTATAAGTTTGTTTATAAGTTATAACGCACTTGTTTGCTTAGTTTGACACTAGATGGCGCTGCGCTAAATTTCTATAAAGATTTTATAAGTTTATTTTTAGTAATATAAAAGGTTTTTTACTATAATTATTATTATAAGATGTAGAATACAAATGATGGTTATTCATTTAGAAATAAATTCTTTATCCATACTTCCATACTTATATTATAACGGCTTTTTCTTTGACTGCGCGGGCGAAGCCGCGGGTGGAAAGCTAGTAAATTTATATTTTTAATATTGTTAATTATATTTTTACAGATCTGTTTCAAACACACGAACTACTGTGAAGACTGGATGTTGCCAAACGAAGAAGACACCACGTGGACCGCTGAAATGGAGGCGGAGTATACTAAGGTAATAGAATATATTGTTAGATGTAACTTGATTTAATATTTTTGTGGATGAATAGTTGTCATTATTTCATTTCTGAACATGCTTAGCTGTCGAATACTATAAAAAACCGCTTTCCTTTGACGCGTGGCGCATTCGTACGAATCGTGCCTAGGGGCTCGGACGTTGTTTATACGATGTTCGACCCAACTACCCTCACTTTGCTAATAGTCGTTGACTTGCTGCGATTTGTTATCAACTACCTACATCAATTAGGTAGCTGTGTAGAATCGCATTACATTCTTATTACATTCAAACTAATATTTAACCCGGCCTCTCGTGTAATCTCTTATAATATTATAAATAAACTAGCGGGCCGCCTCGGCTTCGCCCGTGGTAAATATGAAAAATAGATGTTGGCCGATTCTCAGACTTACCCGATATGCACAGAAAATTTCATGAGAATCGGTCCACCCGTTTCGGAGGAGTATGCAGACTAACATTGTGACACGAGAATTTTATATATAAGATAAACTACATAGTATAAAAAAGTAGCTTTCTCTGTCCCTATGTCCTTTTGTAAGCCATCGTCGCCATATTCCATGACGTGACGGTATTGCCATGACGCGACCTTGAAATTTGTTGATGATTGAAATTGTTATTTCCCAGGTGCACGGTGCAGACCCGTACGGTTTCGGTGGTGGTCTACCCCAACAGTCCATCACCCGTGACGTCAGTGATGATGATGGTTATGATGACACCGATGATGATGAGCAACGGGAAGATTTGTGAAGTGTAGTGTTGTAGTGAAGTGTAGTGTAGTGTGATTCAACTGGGAATAGGTATAGGTAGGTGAAGGTGACCTATGTGACAATTTGGTGTCAAATGTGAATTAAAAATTATTATCAAATGTTGTTAAAAAATTCAAAAAGCAATCTATATGGTCTTTTCAATATAATGAATATAGTATGTTTAGCGACACCTCGCTCTGAATCGCGCAAGCGAAATGTTTTCGCTACAGAGCATATATGCAACTTTCCGACATCATTCATCGAGGCCTTAGCGGCCGGCCAGTCGAGTAGACTGGTCGTGGTCGAAAATCCTCCCTTTTTCGATGGAGGAATTCCACCTCCCACAGTATGTAAAACGCAATTGAATAAGATAACCTCATGAAATGATTGTAATGTCATAGATTTTTGATATGTGAACAAAGTTCAAATTAAATATGTAGGTATGTCAAATTCATATTGTATTTATTACTAGCTTACCGCCCGCGGCTTCGCCCGCTTGGTCTAAAACCTAATAAATTATATACTAAAACCTTCCTCTTCAATCACTCTATCTATTTAAAAAAAAACCACATCAAAATCCGTTGCGTAGTTTTAAAGATTTAAGCATATAAAGGGACATAGGGACAGAGAAAGCGACTTTGTTTTATACTATGTAGTGATGTTTTAATTTGTCTGACTAAATTCTTATAAGACGTTATAAGAATCTTATATATAAAATTCTCGTGTCACAATGTTAGTCTGCATACTCCTCCGAAACGGGTGGACCGATTCTCATGAAATTTTCTGTGCATATCCGGTAAGTCTGAGAATCGGCCAACATCTATTTTTCATATGTACCCCGGGCGAAGCCGGGGCGGACCGCTAGTTTAGTTATAAAATTCAATCTATTCTTAGTTGAATCACATATAAATGTGAAGTATTGCATTGTAAGATGTGTGAAATTGTTATTTTATATGAGTTGTTAAAAATAGATTGTTCATCCTAATGTTTTCTGTTAATTTATTGAATTCAATTGAATACAGCCATGGACATCAATTTGGTTAAAAAGTATTTGAAATTAAAATGGTGAGTAAAATTGTTGCTAAATTGTCAAAAAATATTTTGTATGAAGTAATAGAAATAATTTGTATAAAAATGGATTAATATATTTTTATGTGCAATAAATTTTATCTATAGTTTAAAAACATTCCTCTACAGTTTAGAATATTGATACTCTACTTCTTCCTTTTTTTTTATTATAGTATGTATTATAAATAAACAGCCTTCATTAGTTAATAATGTGCTAAAGAATATAAAATATTTCTCATAGGACATAATAATTAAAAATGTACGTAAATCGGTCGGTATACGTTAGTCGGTCTCTCACATTTTTACATACATAATATTGTATTTGCCATTATGATATGTTAAAAATACTGTCCATATTCGATGGAATTAAAAATTGCTCAAATCTGGTTGTGTTTAAATTTAAAGGCGGTTTAAAAGACTTAGTCCTAATCTACAAAATATACTTGATAATGTAGTAGTATATTATATTATCTGTGCCTATACCAATATGTTAAGAATGAAAAAGAAACATGTCTGTCTTCCAAGTTCCAGTTACTGCCATTACAAAATATTTAGTATAAGAATGTGCATAGCATAAAATTTGTGTGTGGTGAATAAAAAGTAAATAATAAGTGTTGTTTTATTTCTTTTAAACCAACTTTTACATTATAAAATGACTACACTTTCATAGAACTAGCTGACTCAAGTATAATAGACAAATCAAAAGACTGATCATAGACTTTGCATTATATTATGAAGAACTAGCTTTCCGCCTGCGGCTTCGCCCGCGTTTTCAAAGAAAAACCCGCATAGTTCCCGTTCCCGTGGGATTTCCGGGATAAAACCTAGCCTATGTTACTCGTGGATAATGTAGCTTTCGAATGGTGAAAGAATTTTTAGAATCGGTCCAGTAGTTTATGAGCCTATTCATTAATATCAAACAAACAAAGTTTTCCTCTTTATAATATTAGTGTAGATTGACCAAAAATAAAATGTAAGTTCATCAATTTGTAGTTTTATTACTTTTAAATAAGTATAAAACCACTAGATATCCACCCTAGTTTTCAAAGAAAAACCCGCATAGCATAGTTCCCGTTCCTGTGTCTTCAGCTACATACAAAATTTCATTGTAATCGGATCAGTAGTTTTTAAGTGAAAGAATATTAAACATCCATTCATCCTCACAAACTTTCACATTTTTAATATAAGTAGGATAGTTAGCTTTGCTCGCTAATAAACATTAAATGTATGTAAGGCAATTAATTTTGAATGAACGGGCATTTGGGTCTTTGTCCCGTGGATAAAAACTCCACAGCTAAATAATATTACCTACTATAATTTTTGTGTTGTCTGGTACAAATCGTACCACACGGCCAGTTCCATCAAACATTTGGCAATATTGCATTATTCATTAAAAACTAGACTACAGTATGCATAATTTACTCTATGCTACTACACTCTATAATAAATAGTCTGAACAAGTCCGAATTTTTACTAGTTTGGCAACGATTCCTATGTGCATTCCATAAGGCGAAGCGCATTTTTCATTGTCCAACTATTATTATTAAAACATTGAAATAACATTTAAAAAAGCGCAGCGCGCCACCTTTCGTGTGTGACGCCGAAATAGATTGTTGTTATTTGATTTTATTTTAATGAGAAAAATGTCGATAATAGTTTAGCATTGAAAAATGCGCTTCGCCATATCTGCGTCGGCCCTTAGAATGCTAACTATAGTCTATTTCAATGCGATGCCAACTTGGATGCCAATAAATGATAATTAGTACTTTTTTTGGTTGTAGTTATCGAAATTATGCTTTTGACTTTTACTAAAAGATCGAAGCAGTAAAGTCATCTGAGTAAATATTCTACCAAATACATATTGGAAATCCTTAGTAATTTACAATATTTTAAAGTTTTTACATTACACACAAAATAATTATTGAAAACTCCGATTATTAGCAACAGATATATATATGCCATCAGGTTTTTAGTCATAAAGGAAAAACACAGAATATCAAAAATACATTTATTTCTTAGTCTTTTTATCAGATTTCTCTCTTTTTCTCTTATTTATAGGATTCCTGGGATCGTATATATCGAACCAATCGTCGCTTTTCGTCGACGCGTCCTTCGCTAGCACTGCGCCTTTGTCTTCAAAACGTAGAGTATGTCCCATCCTGAACAAAAAGGTTTAAATTTATGAAATAATAATTTAATGCATTTAATTACTACTTATAAATAATTGTGTGAAGTATTTAGAACTAAAGCAATATCTATACTAATATTATAAAGAGGAAAGGTTTGTAATTATGTATGTATGTATGTATGGATTTCACGCATAAACGAAAGGACCGATTTCAAAAATTCTTTCACAATTAGAAAGCTGCATCTTCACTGAGCAACATAGGCTATATTGCATTTTCAAAAAAATTAGAGATCCTTACAAAAAATGCAATAATGTAACACAAGGTGTAAAAAATTTTGTCATCGCGTGCGCTGCGGAACCTATTCCTTGAAGTACGAGGATGGTTCTTATGAAGAAAAAAAAACGTAAACATGTATGTACCACGGGCGAAGCCGGGGCGGACCGCTAGTATGCAAATATTTCTATAGCTTTATATGTTGTTATGGTACATGTTACATTACTGCTAAGTTTTATCACAATCCGTTCAGTGGTTTTATCAATACAAACATACATTCTTATCGCGTTTTAATATAATTTAGGACAGTAGGATAAGTATTTTGATAGATACAATTCATAAATTGTATATTATCATATGTGGCTTTTCGTTCTAATATACCTATTATTCTTTCAAAGTAAATAGAAATAGAGCCTTGTGTTTTAATATTGAAGCTTTTACTTTTTAGGAATACCTACATCACTACATAGTATAAAACAAAGTCGCATTCTCTGTCCCTGTGTCCCTTTGTATGCTTAAATCTTTAAAACTACGCAACGGATTTTGATGCGGTTTTTTAATAGATAGAGTGATTCAAGAGGAAGGTTTTAGTATATAATTTATTAGGTTTTGGACAAAGCGGGCGAAGCCGCGGACGGTAAGCTTGTTAAAAATAAAATATGCATAAAAAATCAAATAATTCTTACCAATCCCCATTATTGATATCTTCATCATCCGCAGCTTCTTCTGTTGTTTTCTCTTGACTCTTCTCTTTAATAGCGTGAAGTTTATCTTTAAACTTTGCCAGCAGCTTTAGTGTAAAGTCTTCCCTGAAAATAAATTGTAATTTCATCTTAAACGTATTATCCATACTAATATTATAAATGCGAAAGTAACTCTGTCTGTCTGTCTGTTACTCAATCACGCCTAAACTACTGAACCAATTTTCATGAAATTTGGTATGGAGATATTTTGATACCCGAGAAAGGACATAGGCTACTTTTTATTCCGGGAAAATGACGTAATCCCGGAAATCCCACGGGAACTGGAACTATGCGGGTTTTGCTTTGACTGCGCGGGCGAAGCCGCGGGCGGAAACCTAGTATTAAATAATTTAAGTTAGTTTAACTGATATCTGATGCCTAGAAAATACGATAACTTTTAATTATTTTGGTTTAATATTAGGTATTTGAGAATATTTCAGTAAAAGAAATCACATGGGCCAAAATTTCAGCTGTCTATTAATCATGTAAAAAATATGTTTGCTGCTAAATATGCTTTTTATTTACAATGAATTGTGAAGAAATGTTCCTTTGATGTCACATTTTTTTACATTTTAAAAGTCCTTGATATCTTTTTTACGAATGTAGGACATGTTTCGAAAAGCGTTTCTAAAATAATAAAATGCCCAATAACGTTTAAAATAGTAGCATAGAGGGTTAATGAAATAGTAGGCTTTTGATAACCAAATATTTATTTACACATACACTTTTGACTATATTTCATTTAACAATTAAATAAAATAATAATGGCAACCTATATACATCGACTCCACAATGCCTAAATGCCTAAAAATTAATTAAGGCATTATAAACCTTATTACAAATGCAATAAATCCTATTTATTTAATAATTAATTATACATATTATCCTCTCCCTCTGTCACCACCATTGACCAGAAAAATTAAAATAAATGAATAATAACTTCAACAAAGAGCAGCGTTTTAATCGGGTTTATACATACAATTTAATTTTAAATACTATCTGTTACATATATCGTTTTAATATATGAACTACACAAGCTACATTTCAGTTTCAATAATGTGAAAAACATAATCCATACTAATATTATAAATGCGAAAGTAACTCTGTCTGTCTGTCTGTTACTCAATCACGCCTAAACTACTGAACCAATTTGCATGAAATTTGGTATGGAGATATTTTGATACCCGAGAAAGGACATAGGCTACCTTTTATTGCTAAATATGTACCACGGGCGAAGCCGGGGCGGACCTCTAGTAACATATATGTAGTTTAAATAATAAGATACCCGTTAATTGAATAGAATTACAACATTAGACATAATAAAGTTTTTTTAATACAAAAATACTGTTATTTGTCATGATTTAATATTCTTCTAAATTAAATAAAAATACCTAAGTCGACCAAACCGTTTTCCTATAATAATTTATATATGATCACCTTTGGTATAGCGCCCGGCAAACTTCTTGGCCAAAAAGTAGCGTGGTGGGGGAAGTTTTAGTACATTTTTATATGCGCAAGCCGCGCATATAAAAATAAAAATAAATAAATATTACCTATACGACAATTTCCAATAGTTATTTACATTTTTAATAAGAACATAACAGATATATTATTTGGTAATTTGAGCACATTTTACAAAGTGATTAATAATTTTCCTAATAAATAAGCGCTTAAATGCAATTAAATAATCAGTCCATAACTTAAATTTTATATTATTTAAACATAGACACATTAATCAAAAATACTGCTATCCAACTCGTCAGAATTGTTCAAAATCGCTTCATCCCACGGCCCGTATTTATTATCTTTATATTTTTGCCACCTTACAAACATTACCGGACAGTATCCGATCAAAACTAGCACAGATAAAACAAAATAAAACATCAATATATTTGACACGCTGGCCAGTGACACAACTGTCAATGTCAAAATTATAAAAAACAAAATTAAAAATAATTTAGTGCCCAAATATACTTGAAATAATCTAGGGCTGAGCACAAAGAATTGCACAGATATAGTCAATAAAACGAACGCATCGAACGGCGTACTCAACCTAGAAACTAGACAAACGGATGCAAAAATGGCGGCATTTATTGATAGTGACTTCGAAACGAAAGCCGCGGGCACATTGTAGTCGAAAAACATCAAGTGTATAAGCATCATTATAACCGCCCACGCGTATATTGTATCTGTGCTCACTGTGTCTGTCAATGTGTGTAAAATTGGCGAAAGAATATAACCTATAACCAGATACACTAACACAACCTTACAATGTACGAAAACAGCTTTTTCCACGCACACATACAAACTGAAACACACTATAGTAACAATAATGGACGAATAAATAACCGTGTGTGTGTGAATCCATTTATTATACATATACGTGTATAAAACTCCGTATAGCACACATAGACACAATCGTAGAACAACGCGAAATGAGCCTTGTACCGCTTCTTTTAGGGTCACTTTTTCAATGTACAGGTTTTTTCTTAAATGTTCTAGAAATTTCGAGTCCGTGTAGTTGTCGGGATAATCTCGATTTTCATACAAATTCTTGACCCATGGTTTCTTTGGTATCGAATCTCGGGTTAGCTTTGAACGTCTGCTTCTGAAAAGACGTATTTCTTCTTGAGTATATTATAATACTGACTTCTATTATATGTATAATCTTGATCTTCAAAGATGTAAAATTGATGAAATTTCATATTGCGTCGTGTTGGCCACTTTCCTCAATACTTGATTTGGTACATATAAATTGATCAAAATACCTGCACCGTTTTATTTTTGGTTTATATAATATTTAATACTGCTAGTTTATTTTTAAATAATTGTTTTTATTTATTTATCATTTTTATCATACTTATCACAGTTTTTTATGCCCATGCCATGCCAGGGCATCTATATCAAAAACCAAAATAACCGCCGAATAATTGTAAAGTTATAGCAAATATAAATATGTATATTAAGGGCTGATTGTTCAATCCTTGGTTAAAACTTATTCGTCGAATAATGTATAAAACTACCATTTTAAAAACGTATTCTAATTATCCGTATTTGACAGTTTACGTGACATTTTAATATTATCGTGTAATACTTTATTGGGCGGATAAGTTTTATCCAAGCATTGAAAAATCGGCCCTTAAAAAAATAATAACTACCTTGCCGCTCCCTTCTTCGGTATAGCTTCTTTCATCTTCTTATATTTCTCTTGTTCTTCCACAAACTGCTGGTACATTTCGTTGGACTCAATCTCTTTTATCTCTTCTTTCTCTTGTTGAATCTCTATCTTCTCCTCTTTCGCTCCTCTCATCTCTTTTTTTAGTTGTTTGATCTCGTCGCGTATTCTGTCCCTGTAAAGTGTTTAGTGGTGTGATATTTTGAAGTTTAAATCTACATACAAAAAAGACGTGTGGCACTCGGGGACTGCCGCGGTAAAGCTATTGCATGCTATGCCTTCAAGCCACACCGGAGTGGGGAGCGTGAGGTTTTTTCGTTACGGAATTCGATAGACTCGACTCTCTCCCGACTCGACTCGATTCGATTCGGTCCCCGCGCTCAAGGCCCGCGATAGAAGCTATGCAATAGCTTAATAATATCTTCAAAATCAAAATAATTATCAATTTTAGCTTATAACTACGTGTTTATTTATCAAACAGTTTTTATCTGTGAAACAGTTGATTATTTAATCACGTAAAAATTCATATTGTGAATATTATGTGATCATATTTAAAAAAAAATGCTTTAGGAATTGCGTTAACTGTATATATTTTGCTAATTTGAAGTGTCAAAGAAAAATGAGGAATAATAACTTTGAGTGTGTCAAATCTTACACAAAGACAGAACAGATAAATATTAAATACTAGCTGTGCCTTGTGGTTTTACCCGCAGTGCTCCGCTCCTGTTGGTTTTAGCGTGATGCGTATAGCCTTCCTCAATAAATTGGCTATCTAACACCGAAATATTTTTTCAAATCGGACCAGTAGTTCCCGAGATTAGCGCGTTCAAACAAACAAACTCTTCAGCTTTATAATATTATTAGTTTATATATCTAGCATTAAAAAAAAAGAGTTTACATAAACAAACAAACAAACTTACCTTTCCTTCCTCCTCTCAATATCCCTCTCCTTTCCCAAATAATACTCCCCTTCACTCCCACTATCCTCTCTCTTTCTCTTACTATCTCTTTCTTCGGGACTGCGATCTCTTTTACTCAACTTATCTCTTATATTTGTTACTGCGGCTGCTGTTTCTTCATTTTTCTTCTCTTGTTCGAGAGTTGACAATTCCTTTACCGTTCCTTGTTCGAGTTCTAATTCTGAAATTTTATTAATTTATATATAAATCTCGTATCACACTTCCAGAAAAAGAAAATATTCTGTAATCTATATTCTTCTGTAAAGCAAATACAGTTTTCCAGCAGCATATCCATTTAAACTAAATAATATGAAAAATACTTACCGGCGGCGGTTTTCTTGCTAAGTTTGGGGTCTTCGAGCAAATCGTGCGTGGATTTCGGTTTCCCTCTGTACTCCTGCGCCTCCCCCTCCTCCTCCTCCGCTTCTTCCCCGAAGGAAAGGAGACCAAAGTTTCTAGAAGTATCATATAATTTTTTCTCTTATATATAAAAATGAATCGCAAAATGTGTTGGTAAGCGCATAACTCGAGAACGGCTGAACCGATTTCGATAATTCTTTTTTTATTATATTCCTTGAAGTACGAGGATGGTTTTTATGTAGAGAAAACGTAAATATGTACCACGGGCGAAGCCGGGGCGGACCGCTAGTCTTATATATAAAAATGAATCGCAAAATGTGTTGGTAAGCGCATAACTCGAGAACGGCTGAACCGATTTCGATAATTCTTTTTTTATTATATTCCTTGAAGTACGAGGATGGTTCTTATGTAGAGAAAACGTAAACATGTACCACGGGCGAAGCCGGGGCGGACCGCTAGTTACATATAAATTTAATACCAGTAGTCATTGAGTTACATGTGCTACGTACTAGAGAGGACATCGGTACTACACTATTTTTAACACGAGTTAGAGTCAATAGTCTCAAACTCAATTTTTTTTGTTACATTGATTGGTTTTAATTGATAAGTTGATTCATATTTTTTTAATAAGATAAACAATATTTATTTGTTACATTGATTGGTTTTAATTTATAAATAATAAGAGGCAGAATATCTACAAAGTGTATGACTCACTAGCCGCCCCACCCCGGCCCGCTTGTCGCACAGATTTTGTTTGCGGTGCCCTCTCTGGTAATAATACCTCAATGAGTGTAGTATATATTTTGTTAATAGCAGTGGTGGCTCAGTGGGAGGACCTCGGAGTTCAAATTGATCAGTCAGGGGTGACAGGCGAGGGTGCAGAAAACAAAAAGATCAGAAAGAAATAATACACAGCTAAAACGGTAAGGTTGTGAGGTTTAAGTGTTTGTTTGTTTGATCACGTTAATCTCGGAAAGTATTGGTTATAATTGGAAAATTAATTTTCGTGTAGCAGATTATGTATCGAAGATCATTTTATGTCTATTAAAAGAAAAATAATAAACAAAATATCACATTTTTGAAAAGAAAAATAATTCAGTCAGCTACTCTTAAGTAACAAAAATGTTTACTCTAAAATATTATTAGCATTTCAATAGTTAAAACAATCAACCAATAAGGCCCTAGTAATTACATATAGCATGTTACAACAAAAATATTAAAATTATTATCCTATATACATACTTAACCCCCTGCCGCTCCTTTTTTTTCTTCTTTTTCGGTACTTCAACATCCCGCTTTTCTATTATTCTCGGCACAATATCATTGAAAGGGTTAATTAACACTTCTGTGGATGTAATTTTGTGTGGGTGTTCGGGCCGATCGTCGGGGCCTATCAGACCGTCTTCTAACTTGAGTATGTTGTATATTGAGTCACCTGAAATTTTTACATTTGTAGTGTAAATGGGAATTTAGTGTCTTTTTAATAAGTGGGAAGGAATTTTAATAAGATATAGAAAATCGTAGCGCCGTTTCTTTTATAGTTATGAAAAGTATTATGTTGATGTTTTTTCTATGCACATAATAAAAATCTAAACGCAGATAGCATTTGTTGCCATATTTCTAGGCTTGACTGTTTTTCTTGATAATTTTTATGTAACATATTATAACTATGTTGTATGTTAGCCATTTTTTTTATGAAAACCAAAGTTAAAAAAGATATCATATTCACCAATAACCTTCCCGAATATAGTGTGTTTATTCTGCAGCTCTGGTGTTGGAGCGAGTGTAAAGAAGAACTGCGAACCGTTATCGTCCTTCCCTGCGTTCGCCATCGCGACCAGACCGCGCCGGTTGAAACGTAGACGGGAATGGAACTCATCCTGGGAATTAAACTCAAACTCAAACATTTATTTATTCAATTAGACTTCTTCGAGAAGCACTTTTGAAACGTCAATACATATTTTTAAAATTTACCACCGATTCGGAAAGCAGTATCTATGGAGAAGAATCGGCAAGAAACTCCAAACTCATTAAATAAATCTATACTTAATATTATAAAGCTGAAGAGTTTTTTTGTTTGAACGCGCTAATCTCGGGAACTACTGGTCCGATTTGAAAAATTCTTTCAGTGTTAGATAGCCCATTTGTCGAGGAAGGCTATAGGCTATACATCATCATGTTAAAACTAACAGGAGCGGAGAAATGGGGGTAAAACCGCAGGCTAGTTAACAATAAGAATAAATGTACCTTAAAAGTGCCACCATAAATAGATTCTCCGCCAGTGCCATCCCCATTAGGGTCTCCACCTTGCACAATAAAACCAGGAACAACACGATGAAAGATTGTGCCTGGAAAATTAAAAGAAATATTAGTTAATATTGACTTCAATAAATAAGTTTTTATATAATAATTTGGATGAACAAGTTATAATAATGGATGTTTTATAATAAATGGTTTAATATTGATAAGGATAGGTCAAAATTTGAATCATCTCCTTGTGACAAATTTCTGTTACTTTGGATTGATTACATACTAGGTGTAATGTGATGCATTATAAAAAGATAACAATATGTACATTATGCATTATTTCAGTGGAAATAAGTATACATTTCATACTATTTAAAATGTGCAATATAATATTATTATAAAGTTCTCAGTAGGTAACTTTCACACAAAATTACAAATGGTCAATTAAACATTTACCATTATAATATCCTTCCATACATAGTTGTATGAAGTTTCGACACGCTTTAGGGGTTTCTTTCGTCCATAACTCAATGTCGATATCTCCTGCGGTTGTTTTTAAGAGCACCTAGAAAAAAACAACAAATAAATTTTCTTTCTTTAGGATAGATACAGAATATAGATTAAAAATAAATGTAAGGAATACGAGAGATAAGGCAGAGGATAATTATTTTATAATATCGATACTGTTAAAAAGTAGACATCGGAATAAAGTTAATTTTGTACGCTAGAGTTACCTTCCCAAGCGCGGGTGGTTCTTGAATATAAATGTTACTCATGGTTCTCTCTTAACTTAGGAAATATACGAATATTATTTGATCATATCTTAAAAAGTTAACAAACAAAATAATTAACTTATTTCTACACATTAGTAAAATCAACAGAAAAGGGAAGTGACATCTGAGGAACTGACAACTGACAAGTGACACTGTGTTATGTGACAGCTTTTAATTTAGCTTTTTTCTTGAAATATGACATATGACACCTACTCACAATTTGGGACTATAAATTTGAAAATTCGCAAATAACAAAGATTTTTTATGTATATTCTGAATACGACTTATTAAATAAATAAAATTCATAAATATACAAGTCACAGATGACTTATAAAACCTCAAATTTAACTTTCATCTTTATTTATCTTCTTGGTTTTAGTTTGTGTCAAGAATTTTATCTTTTTTTTTATCTCTGTCACTAGTCTTTGATCAATCTTTGATAAATTGTGATAAATACAATGATTTAGAATACGTCTTATTGTTTTATAAATTTTCATATTATTTTTATGATATACCTTTACGATTTAAAAGTGAAGTAATGTGCAGTTTCTGTGAAATTAATCTAAATACCCCCGAGGGTGGAAAGTTTTTAACGGGCCGTATATTATCAGGAGAAATAAAGTACGCCGTAGATAAAAATACTGCTTTTAAAAAGATCACTGTATCATTAAAAGGTATTGGAACTACGTCTATTGAATATAATAATTCCAATAAAAATGAAAAAAATTCTACCGATCACTATACTGAGAGATATGTTAATATAGAGCAAATACTTTTAGACAAAGCAAAGGATGAAGATGGGACGACATTGAAAATTGGATCTTATACGGCTTCATTTCAGTTCAATATTCCTAATAGAATACCGCCATCTGTGAATATTTATAGAAGCGATAAAAATCACACAGTTAGATATAAAGTGATTTATTATATAACAATAAAATTTCAACGGCCAGGCTTAATAAGTTTTCCCAAGCGTTATAAAAAAGATATTCAAATAATTTCAAACATTATACCGACGTTACCACAAACGCCAGTAACAGTCGGTGAAAAAAAGAAGTTATTTCACATTTTTTCAATGAGAGATTCTATTATAAATTTGAAGGCGACAATTTTGAATTCTGTTGTAAAAGCGGGAGATAACGTACAATTTTGTTACGAATTGGCGAATCACAGTAACGTTAAAATTAAGTATGTACAGATGAAAATAGTGGAAATTATTGAATTCAAGAAATCGAGACGATCCGTTGTTTTCAATCGTGATTTGGACGTCACAGAAACTAAAACAGGCAGTATACAAATCGGGAACACGCAAGAAATGACGGTCGAAATTAATATACCTGACAATGCATTAACAATAGACAGTTGTAAACTTGCTTCTAGAGATTATTACGTTTATATAACAGTAGCATTACCTTTGCCACATATAAATTTTGACCTCAGAATGCCAATTCAAGTGATGCCCAACACTGAAAATGTTCCAACGGAAGATCCACCGTCGTATTGGGATGTTATGTGCGAAGATAAAGAACATGAAGATGATTGATTTTGAAATAAACTAAATTAAGCTAATAATGCGCATTTGACTTTAATACGCAGTATAGGTCTACATATTATTCGGCAATCGGCATAGAAAAGCGAAAAGGCTTTGCAATAATTGCAAAGCTACCTCATCCTGCATGATTATTAATCACTACATAGGTAGTATAAAACAAAGTGGCTTTCTCTGTCCCTATTAGAGAAGTCATAAAAAAAAATTATCTTTCCCCTAGATATAGTTAGGTAGGTAGCCAACTTATCAAATCAAATTAGCATTAGGTAGGTAGTATTCTGTCTGACTGTTAAACTTTTACGATCATATCGGTACAAATATTTTTTTACAATTTGGTTCCTAATTCCTAGGTTAAAAATGGCTTGCTATTACATATATTACATGGCCGAATTCACGTCTATTATGATATTCGGGTCATTTAAATAACAAAATACAGCTAATTTGCAAGAGTAAAAAGATCTTTACATGCATAGAAAATTTGGCATAATAATTAATGAAAACGCGTTCGTTGCATTGAGTAAAGATAAAATGTGTTTCTCATCAGCAATATTTTTATTTAAAGGGAGGAAACGTAATTATTTCCATAACACAGATATACATAATTGGCATGACGTCATCGAGTAATTAAATAACATGCAAAAGGTAAATTATTATGCATTCAATTAAAATTTTAATTACGGTATTAAGTACGAGTATTATCTACATTCTACGTAATCTGAAATATCATAAAGTGGATTCTTATGTTAGAACTACGCCCTAATGATAATTAGTAAAAATTGTTGAGTTAGTAATAGGTTTATTTTATACCGCGGTTTTACCCGCATTCCTCTGCTCCTATTGGTCTTAGCGTGATGATATAGCCAATTTGCCCTATAGTCTTCCTCGATAAAAAAAACAGCTTTATAATATTAGTGTAGATTTAAAGCGAGTGCACTGACCGTCTTTGTAACCATATTCATGGTTTAAGAGCAATATGTACATTATTATACATAGCCACATAGGAAGTCATCAGCATTCAACAAGAATATAAAATTATGTGTTCATAAACGAGAAACGCGTTTCGTATTTAGTTGCAGGAACTCCGTCAGACGGGGCTGTTGCGTCATCATTAATTCTCTTGAATTATAAATATTTCTATATTCTTAGTCCAGTTATCAACTGATAGTGACTCACAGATAATAAATGCATAGAGTATCAAATCTGATAAACGATTCCGTACGTATAATAGGTGTTGATAAAAGTGCTATTCTAAATCAACCTTGGACAAAGTATAATAAACAACAGGCAGATCCAACATGGGTGTTACTTGTGAAATAAACTTAAAAACACCCCCTGAAGGAGTGTTTTTAGCTGGCAGTGTGGTTACAGGTGAAATTAAATATGCAGTCAATGAAAACACAGTGTTTAAACGTATAACTATGTCGTTAAAAGGTATGGGAACTGTCCGTGTTGTTAAATCCTCATCCCGGAGACAAAGTACGTCATTTAACAAAGAAAGGTACGTAGATAGCAATGAAGTTATCCTTGACAAAAATGATCAAAATGGAACAACACTAAATGCTGGATCTTACAACACTCCCTTTAAATTTATAATACCTGAAAGAGTGCCTCCTTCAACCAATGTATACAGACGAGAAGGACAATACAGTTTAAAATATAAAGTAGCATATTTCGTTTCAATGAAGTTCGAAAGACCAGGATTTATGGCGTTCCCTAAACGCTTCAGGAAAGAAATTCAAGTAACTTCAGATTCCACACCAACGTTATCCCGGGAACCTTTAACGTATGGAGAACAGAAGAAACTATTCCATCCATTTGCAAGTACAGATTCTATAGTCAATATCAAATCTACGATTTTGGATTCCGTCGTGAAAGCAGGCGATAATCTGCATTTCGAATATGAAGTCTCAAATAAAAGTCACGTAGCAATTTCGGCTGTGGAAACGAAAATAGTAGAGATGATAACACCGAAGAAGCGAAGAAAGTATGTTACCTTTAAACATGATGTTCCTGGCACAGATTCTAAGACAAGAAGTATTGATGTGGGGGCTACACAACAACTCTTTGTAGATATTAAGATTCCTGATGATGCTCTAACTATAGGTACTTGTGAATTAGCGACTAGAAATTACGGTGTTAGTATCACAGCAGTGTTACCTATGCCGCATATAAATATACAATTAGTTATTCCATTTGAAATTATCATGAAACGAGAGGAAGTGATTGAAGATAATGATGCCCCTCCTTCGTATTGGGACGTCATGTGCGAAGACAAAAAGAAATTAGAAGAGTTGTTTGAATGAATGGAAAAAATGGAAATGATCTTTAATGCTAGTCGACGAATACAGCGTATATGAATTGCGTAATGCGTATAAATACTTACGCATAAAACGGTTAATGAGACTAACTTTCTACGTATGACCTCTTTTCATTTCTTGTTTACGATAATGTTTGTGCCTGTTTGTGCGTATTCGTTTGTAAAATGAGTGTTGACTATTGACGTTGACGTGTGTTTACTGTTTAGTTGTGATTTACTGATAGTGCTGTAATAAATATACAGATGGCGTTATTATAAAATGTGTTTATGTCATCTAAAACGAGATGGCGTTGTATCCTATTAGAAAATAATATACCATGTACGATATTGTCTAAATAGATTTGAAAATAATACAAAATAATGTGATTCTTAGATATAAATACTTTATGGTATTCAAAAGTTGTAATTAAGTTACTAAAATAAAAGACTGGTCATTTGTATTTTATTAAATAATAATTATATCTACCCTACTCTATTTTGGTCTCTTATTTTTAATTAATCTGTTGAAATTATCACGGCCCGTGTAAAAAACGTTAATTAGCCCGTTTTCAGGCAATTCAGGCATTTTGAATATTTTTATAGTCCAGTAAGAGTCCAGTATTTCAACTGATTGGGTATCATATTTGATTCTGTGTAAAATTTTAAAGAATGAAGAGCAAAGGCAAGAAAATATCAGCTCTTACTGCGAAAAATTATTTATATAATAGCTGGTCACATCTGTACAAAACTTGATATTATAGGGATAAGTTCAACATAGTTTGGATTACTACATAGTCAAATTTTTTACGGCTCCATTCCCAGAGGCCGGGAGTATCTATGCAAGATTTCCCCACTATAAAGACGCAGTGGGTTCCAGCTAGCACATATATCTAAATATATACTGGTCATGTAAATAAAAAACGAGAGTCAAACAAGAATGAATAAACTAGTCCACACATCGACTTATGCGGCATAACCTTAGGGTCACAAGGTGGAATGCAAGAAACTTGATCTACTGATAATAATTTAAATTTTGTATGTGAACATAGCTGTTAGGGCTTGTTATAAAAGTGTAGGATGTGGACTTGAGGCGGTATCCATATTTGAAGGTAGCAACAGTTTAATAAGGTGTTTCATATTAATCCATGTGATTTGTGAATATGAAAAAAAGTTCAGTAGCGCTTGTTTAGGTATTCATCTCTGTTTAAAAATGTTCTGATAACAATAAAATTGAGATTTAAATTTGTATGCAGCAGACAATTCTTACCTAGTTAGAACCAGTCTGATTATAATCTAACCTATATTGGATAAGGATACATAGAGAAATTAATTTGTAGTTACCTACTTGAGTTTGAGTTTGAATAATCCTCACAAATTAATATAAATTTGAAAGTCTGTATAACATAACTACTGAAGATGGACATATGGTATCGCGGACTTTCTTGTAGATATTGATCCATTCTATAATACCGTAGAACATTTTTTTGTTCTATCTTCAATAGATTCCGCAGCGCACGCGATGACAGAAGTTTTATTGAGGAATTTTTTACACCTTGGGTTACATTATTGCATTTTTGGTAAGGATCTCTAATTTTTTTGATAATGCATAAGCCTATGTTGCTCAGTAAAGATGCAGCTTTCTAATGACGAAAGAATTTTTGAAATCGGTCCAGTAGTTTATGCGTGAAAACCATACATACATACATACATAATTACAAACCTTTCCTCTTTATAATATTAGTATGTATAGATTTTGAAAATGCATAGCCTATGTTGCTCAGTAAAGATGCAGCTTTCTAATGACGAAAGAATTTTTGAAATCGGTCCAGTAGTTTATGCGTGAAAACCATACATAAGACATACATACATACATAATTACATAATTACAAACCTTTCCTCTTTATAATCTTTCTTATATATAAAAATGAATCGCAAAATGTGTTGGTAAGCGCATAACTCGAGAACGGCTGAACCGATTTCGATAATTCTTTTTTTATTATATTCCTTGAAGTACGAGGATGGTTCTTATGTAGAGAAAACGTAAACACGTACCACGGGCGAAGCCGGGGCGGACCGCTAGTATTAGTATAGATTTAACGTCTAAAGGGCATGTCAGTTTTTGCTCGTCGTTGGCAAAGCTAGTAAAGTCTGGCAACACAAGACATAAGAATAATTAAGATTGAAAAATAAATCTACTTATTTGAATAAATATTTGCGTTTCAGTTTCGATAGGTAGGTACATATTTTGTCAAAGGTCAAATACCAGTTAAGGTACCCGGCATTGAACCGTCATATAGAGGTTAGGTTAATCGATCATAATCGACTTTTTGTTTTTTCTCAAATAGATAACCGCTATCTATTCGTTAAGTGATTAATTGCGTCTGCGCACAGCAATTAAAGTAGGTATAGATAAAACCTGGGTATTAATCATGTTTATATTTGACAAGTGGTCGATGGTTTTATATATTGCCTAATGGATGAAAGGATTGGATTTACTTACGGCTGTATTGATTTTGACTACATATTTGAAAGAAATTAGTTAAGAAAGAAAGTTTTATTGTGGTTGTATCAAAGTGTAATATAAGACACATATAATTTATTATTGTGAGCTTAATTGTGAGGTTCGAATCTATAGGTCACAGCTATAGGCTACTGTAGTAACTAAATTCGAATCCGTGTGCAATTTACATGAAGGTATAATGTATTCACAGAAGCGGATGAATTTCTCTAATATTTTCAATAATTTCTGCTGAATTATCAAACATTTTTCTGTCAGAACACTTTCACTTTTCGAATACTTTGCGATCTATTTTAATACTTATCTACTGAATATATGTAGTATGAATATATGTAGGGGAGACCGGGTACAAAAGTAACGGTGGGTCGAAAGTAACAAATGCTCTCTAGATTTATCCAATGGGCGAACACCGCTAAGCCTCTGTCAGGCGATAGCCGAGAGCGTCCCCCTTAATTGTATTCATTCGCCGCGTGCGCCACGCGCTGTTAGGCTGTGTGACAGGACGCTACGTGTTTTCACGAATCAAAAGTAAGATTTTCGACATTTTTTTATTAACCGTTTACGTAGTCTTAAAAGGATGATAGAAATCTGAATGTTTGCATATCCATTCTTGATTAGAGTAATTGTACATTGCTCATAATCATTTTTATGTAGCACGTTCCGTTTTAAAGTTTTGTTGCACGTCTTGGCAAAAATATAGACGGGTACAAAAGTAACATAGCCCTATGGGTACAAAAGTAACATTTTATTTTTGTCCCATTATGATTATGTATATTTTTATGTACATCTTTACTTCAACAGAATGCCGCGACAACGCATTAGAACTACTGATCGAGGAATTACCAACACGGCTGAAGAGCATTTTGAAAGATGGTACAACAATTAGAGGCCTTGCAAAAATATAATATTTGCCATGTAACATTAAGTATATAGATTTATAAAAAAATTATAAGCCGTAATACTAGTGCAGCTATCTTGCGTCGATCGAGATTTACTAATAACAAGTAAAGTAATCTACGCGACTATATAATCGAGTGCTCTGCAGTTTATTTTCAGTTATCTCCATCAACGAGCATAATGTGAATAATTTTTTTGATAACCTTGCTGAGGTATTGTGAAAGATACCAATTTGAGCCAAAAGATACTTGGAATATGGACGAGACAGGGGTGACCACAAACCAAATTTGTAGATTAAAAAGGGATTAAACAAGTAGGTGCCATAACCTTAGCAGAGCCTGGAAAATTAGTAACTGTTGCTGTTGCCATTAATGCTCTAGGAGAACACATTCCGCTTTTTTCGTATTGCCGAGGGTCCTGTTGGTTGTGCTGGAGCTGGGAATGCTAGTGGATGGATGCGGGATGCAGAATTTTTAATTATAAAATAATGATTCCCTTAATTAATCTCATGACTTGAACTTCGAATATTTTTTATCGATTGTTTTGTATTATATTTGCAAGTATTATATTTAAAATACAAAAGTTGATATGTGTTATTAATACAAAGTCTTTAAACAAATAATTTGTTGATTTACCATCATAATATTGTATTAATTACCAACCCCTTTGACTTGTTACTTTCGACCCACGACGTGTTACTTTCGACCTGCTTACGGGGTCGAAAGTAACAACTGACGATTTTTTTTTAAACTTACTTTATGAATATAAAACACTACATAATATAATAAATTGAGGTGCTAGTGTAAAGAATATAAACTAAATTTAAATATGGTTATATTAATTTAATGATAACGGTAACACCCAGTCAGAAATCAAGGTACAAGTACAAAGTGTTACTTTTGTACCCGGTCTCCCCTATGTACCTACACAAAAATGCAAACAAAATCGATAGAGTCTCCTTCATCGGATACAAGACCAAATTTACATTTACATCCTCTTGATAAATATGTATCTGAATAACAATAACAAATGAATATATTATTATGTATATGTTACCATTGAAGTCTTGTTTTGACAATGCAGGTGCTTATTTCCTTCACTTTAGGGTCATTGATTTTAAATGATCTTCAAAGTATTACATTTTTATCTGTAGTAACCTATAGGACCGTACCTAGTAATTAAATTTATACATGTATAAATAATAAATTTATAATATGAAGAACTTCTATCGCTTTTTAGGGTTCCGTAGCCAAAATGGCAAAAACGGAACCCTTATAGTTTCGTCATGTCCGTCTGTCCGTCTGTCCGTCTGTCCGTCTGTCACAGCCGATTTACTCGGAAACTATAAGTACTACAGTGATGAAATTTGATGGGAATATGTGTTGTATGAACCGCTACAAAAATATGACACTAAATAGTAAAAAAAAGAATTGGGGGTGGGGCCCCCCATACATGTAACTGAGGGATGAAATTTTTTTTTTCGATGTACATACCCGTGTGGGGTATCAATGGAAAGGTCTTTTAAAATGATATAAAGTTTTCTAAAAAACATTTTTCTTAAAGTGAACGGTTTTTGAGATATCAGCTCTCAAAGTCGTAAAAAGTATGTCCCCCCCCCTCTATTTTTATAACTACGGGGTATAAAATTCTAAAAAAAATAGAGGTGATGCATGCTAATTAACTCTTTCAACGATTTTTGGTTTGATCAAAGTATCTCTTATAGTTTTTGAGATAGGTTGATTTAACTGTAATTTATTATATTTGCTGCTACGGAACCCTTTGTGCGCGAGCCCGACTCGCACTTGGCCGGTTTTTTATTAAAATGTTCTTAACATTAAAATTTTAGTTGTTAAACCTGCTATCTGACAGATTATAATTTCTCGTTTCAAAGTGCATAAGTAATCAAACTCCTCCTAAACAGCACACCTGAATTTTGTAATTTTTATATAGGTATTTGGTATATCTGATAATAGGCCGTAATTTTTTTATATCCCTAAGTAATAAGAATGGTATGATAGCACAGCGTTTGTCGGATCGTCTAGTTTTCATTTATCGAACGCCGCAGTACTTACACTAAATTAAAACCTACATTCTAATATCTACGTTCTAATTTAAGTATAAGTATTATATTATTCATAGCTTTGATCATAAGCCGCGGTAAATAGTATGCAGGAACGAACATAGTTGCGCCCGCGCATTCCACACAAAGTGACTTCTGAGGTCAACCGAATCTCAAATTTCGTTTATTCACCAACTGTCAAAGTTTAGAAATTAGAATGTCGATTAAAGGTCAGTATTCATGTTTTTACATACGTACAGTACTAGATTTTTAATATTTTAATGACTAGAGTTTATTAATTCAGTATATAAACAAGAATATGAGGTATAGGCAAACAAAATTTTTAATAATTCTTGTTTTGAGTTTGGTGCACTTGGAAACAAACAATCCTACATAAGCTTATAGATTTTTTAGACATTCTATTATTTATTTAGAGTATCAGAATTTGATTAATCCTTTCGTTTTCGTTAAATAAGCTATTCAATTAAACGCCTAGTACAAGTAATAACACAATCAAACTGTTATTTTATACTTATCCTAATGAATTCAATATATTAACAAAATGGAACGGATACCTTATATACCAAAATTAAAATTTAAAATAAGCCAGTCCGAAAATGTATTAACCTACGTAATCTAAGATCGAATTATAATGCTAATTATAGTGTACCTACTGTATTAATACACATTATACATATTATATTATATCAAATAATTTACTACATAGCTAAATTTATCAAATTATAATCTACATTTATGTAGGTACAAATAATAATTTACAATATACAGACTATGTATTATCAGCAATTTTTTTTCGATATATTAAAGATCGTTATTATTCAATCAACAACAATCTTCAGAAAACATAACGCCTATAGTTCGAGGTGCAATGTATTACAAAAAAAGGACATAAATTAACAACATTTTTAAAGTGAAACTTTTATTACATCGTCTCAAACTTTTTGGTCTGTGTAGCGCATGTCGCGTGTATCGCGGCTGCCGAGTAGGTATACCTACTCGGCACGCGACATGCGCTACACAAAGCAGTGTTCGGAACCGTTCGAACTGGTTCGAACAGTTTCACTTTTACCGTGGTTTGATAAAACCACACAACATTTTATTTTTTTGCATTTTATAGATTCGTCATAATATTACCTTTATAAATAATATTAAATTTGCAATAGTGTAACTATATAAGGCTAGTTGGTACCACCGAGGCAAAAAAGTTATAATATAATAGTTATAAAGTTATAATAATTTTCACGTAACAGAAATAAAACATATGTTTTCACAAAGTGAAAAATTTCAGGAAGTAACACCAAGGTATGAGCATAGTTTTAATTGAATATGGTCAGTATTGATGACATACAAGGTCGAGTATCTAATACAGCCTTCGGGTCATGCGAAAATGATACGAGATCCTTTGAATGGTATTATGCAATAGTGTAAACTGTAAGCTATTTGAACAATTATATAAAAACTCCTTCCTTTCTACGAAATTAAGAGTATTAACGAGCATTATTTAAATGTTATTTAGCTTACTCTGATGTTATATATAACTTATTAACCTACAGTACACAATTTTTCTAGCGAAATTACGCTTTTTACATCAAAGAGTTCGGTATTAATTATGTAGATTGTAGAGCATATTTCTACGATATACAACGATACCTACACAAAACACTTCAAATATTGTCTATTAGTATATTTTTTCTTTTAGCCATAATGCGCCATAGCTAAGCATAGCAGAGTTGGCTACAGCTAGTAAATTAATGTTTTTGAAAATTTTATTTTATCCCAAAAATACTATAATATTCCCAGTGCTAGAGAATATGGAATACAGTTCATTAAATAAATATGTCATCAGCTTAGTCCTAAAAATTAAAAAATCGTGTCTTTTTGAACTAAGTCTCAATTTAATTAAGTGTCAATTAATTCAAAATAACCACAGTAACGCATAACGCCATCCACATACCCATATCAGTACTAACATTCTAAATTAAATGTAGTAAGTGCACATATGACAAGCCATTCATTAGTGTTTATCGTGGTGTACGTAGCGTGCCGTTATTTTTTAATTTATAAAAATGTTTAAAATTGTTGCAATGTTCCTTTTGGGTAAGTTTTGGGGACGAGATTATGTGTGTGTGTAGAATTTTTTTTTAAATTTAGTGTATGTTTTATTTTTTAATTTGTTTATTGTTTATGAAATACATTAATTTATTGATGAGATTACATACTAAAATAAAATTAATTAATTATTTCTACAAATGCTAAGTTTATGTTAGTTTTGAAAGTTTAATTGAAGGGCGATTAAACAAACATAAACCTCACAAGATTTAAAATGCTTGTAATATATTTGAAATGACCATTATAATAAGGAGCAAGTAAATAATACGTATATTTTCTTCACTTTCATTCGTTTATTTTAAGTTTTAACAGTTTGCCTGAAAATAATTCATTCTTAAACCATTCAAAAACTACAATACGTATGTGTGAAATTTCAATATTCTCTATTTATAAATCAAATCTTTATTTATTACAGCGCTATCGACAGCCATAAGCCAGGCACCCTACGACTATTATCACGCGTTGCATCTACCCCACGACCCTCCCCTTTACCCCGTGTTTGACAAGCCTCCCCCCACTCAATTTAGTTGTGCTGGCCGCCCTAGGGGGTACTATGCTGATGTGCAGAGTGGTTGTCAGGTATAGCCATAATATTTTTCTACTCCTAATATTATAAATGCGAAAGTGTACGGCCTGGATTAGCGTATAGGCCACCTAAATACCAACCCAATATCGATAGAGCTAATTCAAACTTAAACATTTATTTATTCAATTAGACTTATAAACGCACTTTTGAATCGTCATAAGATATTTTAACATTTACCGTTACATTGATTCGGAAAGCAGAAAGAACAGGCAAGAAACTTCACAGTTGCTCTTTTAAAATCATGTCAGTATTATAAATTCAGAATACATATATATATGTATAAAATAAATGATATTAAGAAAGTTTTTTCATAATAACTTTTTTTCAGGCGTACCATTTCTGTTGGCGACAACATTTAGTTAGCACGGATTTGTGCACAAACGGAACTTTATTTAATGAACAATTCCAGGTAAATAAATGTAGTTTTAAAGATACTTTAATTTATCCCCGATAATATTATAATTGCCTCTCGTAAAAACAGCAATCGTAAGCATTTTATTTTGGTTAAACTAAAAAGTACCTAGAAACAACAGTTTAACAAGACTCTTCGAAATAACTAAAGTTAGGTTTTCACGAAGTAATTATATTTTGAATAGAATAGAATTAATTATATTTTTGTCTTTCTGTAAAATTATATTTCTTTATAAAGCTTTTATTATTCACACTATTTTCATTTCAGGTCTGTGATCACTTCTACAACGTAAGATGCGGCTCACCCTATGAAGATCTGTAGTATTATCTAATTAACTATTTATTGTAATAAAATATATTTATTATTTATCTGTTCTTTTATTTTGATGCTCCTCCAATGTTACCTCGTAATAAAACAACATTAAATGAGGCTTTTCTACGGTGAAATAATTTTTGAAAGCGTTCTATTAGTTTGAGATTTTAATCAAATCTTTCTCCTTGATAATAATAGTATGTAGTATAGATTCACTAGCTGTGCCCCGCGGCTCTACCCGCATTGATCCGGTCCTCTTAGTCTTAGTGACATATCACACTAGCGGATTGCGAGCGGTTTCAAAGCGGAGCGGGTGCGCAACGAATACGTTGCGGGCGCGCAACGAACACGCCGCGGTTGCGCAGCGAATTCGTTTCGGACGCGTGGCAGATGCGCAACGTTTACGTCGCAGTCATGTACACTCATTAACAAAATGGAATCCGTGCTGGTTGTTACTTAAAACTTGTGATAGTATAATGATTATGAGATCATTATTTTTTACGAGTTTCATAACATGTTAATGTTTAGGGTATTTTTTTATCCATTAAATCTTGGTCGAAATGCAATCAGATAACTTAATTGCTCATAAAGAAAGTTCATTAGTGAAATAAATGTTAAAGCTCCTTAACTAAAACAGGTCTATCTTATTATTAGGTAAATAGGTAGCAGTGAGTAGAAAATTTTATCAAGCAACCAGCAACTCACTAGTCCTAGTAATTCAATTTTATAGCACCTTTTTTAACAACTCCAGTTGTTACTATTACATCTTTAGTTAAGTAAGTGCATTTCCACAGTACGGTTAAAAAATTGAGTGCTACAGAAACGATGGAAATATTGAATGGAAGTTAGGCAAGGCGGAAGAGCTGGCTTTTGTGCGAGAGTATACAAAATGGCGTCGACGCTTCTATTCCGCGACGTGTTCGCTGCGCATCCGCGGCGTGTTCGTTGCGCGCCCGCAACGTATTCGTTGCGCACCCGCTCCGCTTTGAAACCGCTCGCAATCCGCTAGTGTGATATGTCACTTAGCGTGATGGTATACATATAGCTTATAGCCTTCCTCGATAAATAGGCTATCTAATACTGAAAGAATTTTTCAAATCGGGCCAGTAGGTCCTGAGATTAGCGCGTTAAATCAAAGATTCAGCTTTATAATATTAGTATAGATTAATATTAGCTTATTTCCGTCATAAGTAATATTGTTTTTTATTATGATATGGATTTTCCGAAATAGAAGCAGATATAGGTACACTTAGTATATACCTAATGGTATATGTGAAGGACAAAGGGTTAAATAAAAATACAAATTTATCAAAGACATTTATTACAAAAAGACATCAAAAATTATCACATTTCAATTTCTTACACAGAAAGGCAACAAAGTATAAATGTGTAAAATCATATAAAAGAAAAAGTTTGTTGTCATTTCAATGTAAAATTGCTGAGTATTCAAAATGGCAGTGTGTTTTTCGAGAAAAATGAATAATATAATAAAAATTGAATAATTAAATCTAACAATTTTTAGTTTTTATTTTAAAATGTTTTGTAATGGGTATTATTATAATTAATTATTACATATTACTTATTGTAGTCAATGAGGGAAGTTACAATAAAGTATTGCATAGTAATCGTACTTTTAGAAAATTAATTCTGATTAAAATAAATATTAGCTATTTTATCTACGTATGAAAGCAACGGGTTGTTAAATTGTATTATATAAACTGCTGAACAGATTTTGATGAACTTTTCTTAATTCTAATAATAATGTTGTAAAAAGCAAACTTATAAGTGAAGTAGGGTGAGGAAAGCTAGCTCTAATATACACAGATTTGGCAGTTTAGTGGTTTTTTCCTTAATATTTACACTAACACCTAAATTCTAATTATTATATATAAAATAAACACATACGTATTATTAAAAAATTAAATATCAAATAAGTAAATGTCCATGTTGTTGGCTTTTAAAATATATATTGTGATGTTAAAATCATACTAATTACAATGTAAAAATAATTACATTAGATAATAAGTGCGTCCATAATAATAATAATATGTAACTTGCACATTTAAAATTATACGTCAATGGTACTTTAAAAAAACATTGCTTTGATTAATTCTTTTTTTGAAATTAAAGGCACTAGTGATAAAACACAAATCAAGTATTGCATACATTTTTCAATGCTAATTTAAAATTTAAATCTAAAATTAATCGTGTTTTAAAACCGTAACGCCTGTAACTTCCAAATAAGTTATTTCACATGAATTTGCTTTGGAATTAGAAATATTTCCACATTTATCATCTTATTCAATATTTTATGACTTGCGACATTCAAAAAAAAAAAGTCATACATTTAAACTAAAACCTCATCCCCCAACCTCGCGAGCAAACTCAACACAATGCAAATGACACTGACAGCTGTCACATTTGCCGCGCTTTTCTCGCCTCGTTCTTCTATCTCATTCTTCTTATTGACCAGTTCTATTTCGTCTAGAATTCTCTTTTCCTCCAAAGCGATGAGTGTAGCTTCGTTTATGGTTCTCATGATATTGTAATTGGAGTAGGTTTCTTCTGGTAAACGTAAATGTAGGCGGTTGTTGGAGACCACGTAAGCTGTGCGCCTGCTAAGGTTTTCTATGCGGTTTGCTGAAAGTTATTTTGATATTAGAATAGATTCGAATTTAATTTTCGCAGGAATAAGTGCTTAAAATTTGTATTTAGAAGTTATACGTATGTAGGAAGGGAGAATGTATAATTTTTAATACCTTTTTTTTAATAATTGTGCACAAGAGAATAGAGAAAGCTATATTGTTTACCATAATAAACAGGAGAGAAAAATGACACATGAAACAGCCTTAGGCCGCGTTTCCATCTGCAAGAAAACTTCCGCAAGAAATGTCCGACAGTAAGTCTGACAGTAACTTGCAAGTCTACTTGCAGGTGGAAACGCGGAATTAGACTTGCAAGCTGCTGTCAGACAGACTGTCGGACATTTCTTGCGGAAGTTTTCTTGCAGATGGACAGGCGGCCTTATGGCTTGTAAATCCTTTTTTTACTGAAATTAATAACGCAATCTAGCACTTTAACGGAAAAAAAATGATAACAACAAATATAACTGCTGCATTTAGTGGAAAAGCATAGGTACATTATTATATACAAGGCATTACAAAATTACACCCTGTACCTATACAATTTATACATACCATCAGGCAACTTCAATGTTTTCAAAGCTTCCTGCAAGATCGGCTCATCCACAATCTTATTGTACCGCTCTACGAAGTCAACATATGCATCCGTCTCGCTCTCGCACGCGCCGCGGAAGTCGTCCGTGTCTATACTCCACACCATCAGCCCTCCGAGACCGTAGTCTATGGCCATTCTGGAAAAAAATGTCATTGTTATTTGTAGTCTATGGCCATCGAGAAAAAAGTTAATTGCCATTCTGAAAAATGTTAAATGTCATTGTTTCTTGTAGTCTATGGCCATTCAGAAAAAAAGAAATATTACCTTGAGCGGGATTTTGAATTTAAAATTTGTGTATTGGTTTGAATTTAGAATTAGAATGATTCGTTGTCTGCGTTTATGGATTGGACGTGATTCGAAAAATTGATAGACAGATTTTAATAAAGTAAAAAGGAATACTTGACTGACCGATTGGCTTGGTTGGTAGTGGCCCTGCCTTCCAAGCCAGAGGTCGTGGGTTCGATTCCCACCCGGGGCAAATATTTGTGTGATGAACATATTTGTTTGCTCTGTGTCTGGGTGTTAATTATCTATAAAAGTATTTATTTAAAAATTATACAATGTATGTTTATCAGCCATGTGGTTTCCATAACACAAGCGAAAGCTTAGTATGGGATCAGATCGTGCCGTGTGTGAAAATTGTCCAGAAATATTTATATTTTAACACAAATGTAGCAATTTTTTATATTTTAACTTAGTTGGGACTTTGCTTAGGGACTTTGTATGTCCATGTTTTATTATTTGTTAACACATCTATAAATTAAACATATGTACTATGTTCAATAAAATACATCGATTTATTTACTTATCCTTCCCTATATAATATAACGTATATGCGAAAGTATATTTGTCTTTGCATTGCATTGCAACGGAGCGATTTGTTGATATAATTTATATGTATCGATGTAGGCAGGAGGCTAGAGAGGTAATAGGCAACTGTATATTATCATCACCACATAGTATAAAACAAAGTCTCTTTCTCTGTCCCTATGTCCCTTTGTATACTTAAATCTTTAAAACCACGCAACGGATTTCGTTTTTTTAATAGTTAGATTGATTCAAGAGGAATGTTTTAATAGATGCGCTCCGCGGTTGAACCCGCGTAGCTCTGCTCCTGTTGGTCTTGTCCCTCAGAGTGATGATATAATATAGCTTATAGCCTTCCTCGATGAATGGGCCGAAAGAAATTTTCAAATCGGACCAGTAGTTCCTGAGATTAGCGCTTTCAAACAAACAAATCTCTTCAGTTTTATAATATTAGTATAGATTAGGTTTTAGACAAAGCAGGCAAAGCTGCGGGCGTAAAGCTAGTTAAATATATAAAAATGTGTATATCACGGTATGACCAACGCAAACCGATTAAACAGTCATGAATACTTACTTGACTTTAATAGCAATAGATCTCGCGTTATCATAGGTGATAACTCGTGCGCCATCTCGTAAGTACGGTGTGGCGGTCTGCTCGTGCCAGTGGTGCGTCCAATTTGTCGATTTGTTTGTTGTTTCCATGCATATCTATGGAATTGTATGGAAAATTAAATCGATTTTAGTTAGATAAGTAGTTTTAGGTTGATAGGAGTAAAAACATGAAAATTAATATAATTATTTACTTATAGTATACATTTTACAAGTAAGTTTTACGAGTTTTTGGCTTAGCCAATGGGAAAAAATATTATTTGTGGATATTAAAATAATGAAGTCACTTTACAAATTTGACACGGTTTTAACTATGCAGGTCCTTAAAATTTCTCATCGCATTTTTTCAGACAATAATTGAACTGTATATTTTCAACTTTAAACTATCAATAAAGTCCAAACCTCGTTATAACCCAAGAACCCAGCCTCCTTGGTAAACGGTCCGGGGAAGCCCGTACTCTTGACAGCTGTCACTCCGAACAGAATCTTCTTTACTCCAGGATTCTCGAGGTAGAAGCTGCGGCCGTACATCGGCAGACCAAGGACCATCTTGTATGGGCTCACACCGTGCGCTAGCATGTATTTTATTGTGTATTCCTGGAAAATGAAGTATTGTTTGACATTTATAATTTTATGGTGTTATGAATGAATTGGATTTAGTTTAAAATTTTCACTTTGAGTGATAATTATTATAGAAAAGCACAAAAGAATAAGCTTTAGTGATTTCTAAATGCGATTAATTAATCTATACTTATATTATAAAGCTGAAAAGTTTGTTTGTTTGTTTGAACGCGCTAATCTCAGGAACTACTGGTCCGATTTGAGAAATTTTTTCGGTGTTAGATAGCCCATTGATCGACGAAGGCTATATATCATCAAGCTAAGACCAACAGGAGCGGGTGAAACCACGGAGCGCAGCTAGTTCATAATATACGTAAAGTGACAAGCAATCCTACGCCTGATATATCTCACAACAAATAAAGAAATTTCGTAATTAAAAACACGAAAGATACACCTAAAACTTAAAAGATCTAACCTAAAACCTATAACATTGTTTGTCAGTAAAACGCTATTAAATTTAGTAAGGAAAAAGTTCTATAACAAAATCTCATTTTAAAACAATAGAGAAACATACTACGCTCAATAATGATCATCTTGATCATTTGTACCTCGTAGTGGCGCGTAGTCGTTGCACATTAGGTATGTTGATGAAGTCCATAATATTGTAAATTAGCACTTAGCACGCTCAATGGTAGTCAAAATACCTTATTTGGATGCAGTTCATAATATTTTTAACTAGTAAGGACCCACAGTATTACCATTTTTCATACAAATACATTCATTTCGTTACATTCCACTTACCACGCTCAACACATCTTGATCATTGGTGCCTCTCAACGGAGCATTAGCCCCCACAACCCCGTCCCAAGTCCCGTGGTAGTCGTAACACATCATGTGAATGAAGTCCAGGTATCGGCTGAGCTTGGCCAAATCATAAGCAGCGTCCATGGTCTCCTTGCCGGCGCCGAGCGCGGCTGTGAGGATGTAGCCGCGCGACTCGAAGGCGTCTTTTAGTTCCTGGTGTGGTAGAAAATAATTTATAACTAGCTTAGGGAAAACACAATAAAATATAGTCCATGATATTCAGAGATAGCTTAGCTTTCAATTGGTAAAAGATTATTGAAATCGGTGCATTAGATCCCGAGTTTACGAGAGAACAAACAATAGGTTATTTTATCGCTTAAAAGAAGTATTTTTTACTAGCAACTGAATAAATAGAGGGATTGTAAAATCTATTTATATCTAATTGTATAAATACTATAGATAATGTACAGTCGGAATATATATTACTACACTAGATTTCCGCCCGCGGCTTCACCCGCGTTTTCAAAGGAAAACCCGCATAGTTCCCGTTCCCGTGGGATTTCCGGGATAAAACCTATCCTATGTGTTAATCCAAGTTACCCTCTATATGTGTGCTAAATTTCATTGTAATCGGTTCAGTAGTTTTTACGTGAAAGAGTAACAAACATCCATACATCCATACTTACAAACTTTCGCCTTTATAATAGTATTAAGATATATATTTTGTGGATTTAATAAGATCTTCATATTATTTATATTTAAAACATAATATAAAATAATTTGGAAAATCCAAAAGTGCACGCCTCATAATTTTTTTTTAATAAATATTTATTAATTATTATTTTTGTTTATTTAATAACAATTAAACCACATCGAATCAGACCCTGAAAAATGAAAGGGTTCTATTCCTGAGCATACTCAAGCGTAAGAGAAAAAAAAAGACTCGATTAGTAAAGTATTTCGGTCGCTATCGTGTTAACAAGAAAAAGGATCCGCACATACAGACACACGGACGTCCAAGACAGAACTTTTTTAAACTGTTTTTTAACTAGTTTAAATAACAAAAATGACATCAAAAATATCATGAACGTTAAAAATAGTGTTTTTTCTTAATATGTGTGTGTATGTATTATCTTACAAGTGCAATGTATGATACATAAAGACATTTTAAGTTTGAAAAATCAGATGTTTTGCGCGAAGTGACAGTAGTACCCACCTCAACGCTTCGCTTATGAGGCGTGCAATATACAATCATACCTTCACCATAGACACGTAGTTAACTTTGTCCTCCGGGTTTCCATCTCGTCTGGTCGGATATTCCCAATCCAAGTCAAGACCGTCGAACTTGTAAGTGCTGTTAGATTAATTTTAAGTACGTATTTATACAATATTGTACTATATTGATAAAACAATAAGGAAAATTGTGACGAACATTTTTCTAGTATCTGAATGTTAATTATAAATAGAAAATAACATATTTTACATAATGTACATTAATAAATTTAACTGAATGCTTTAAAACGCTTGCATGCTTTATAAGCTTTATTATATCAAACACAAGCTGCGCTCCGCGGTTTCACCCGCGTGACTCCGCTCCTGTTGATCTTAGCGTGATGATAATTTGATTTTGAAAAAGATGGAACGTGGTTTGTGTGATAGGATTGGACTATATTAATTATTAAAACTATTGACGAAAATATTCACAAGTATCGTGAAAGTTATCTAATCCTCACTATGAAAGGTTCATATACCTAATAAATAAAAATAATAAAATTGATTTTTAATGCACTAATAAAAAATAGCCTATAGCCTTCCTCGATAAATGGGCTATCTAACATCGAAATAATTTTTCAAATCAGACCAGTAGTTCCTGAGATTAGTGCGCTCAAACAAACAAACTCTTCAGCTTTATAATATTAAAGTATAGATAATCTATACTAATATTATAAAGAGGAAAAGTTTGTAAGTATGTATGTAAGTATGTATGTATGTATGGTTTTCACGCATAAACTACTGGACCGATTTCAAAAATTCTTTCACCATTAGAAAGCTGCATCTTTACTGAGCAACATAGGCTATATTGCATTTTCAAAAAAATTAGAGATCCTTACCAAAAATGCAATAATGTAACAGAAGGTGTAAAAAAATCCTCAATAAAACTTCTGTCATCGCGTGCGCTGCGGAATCTATTGAAGATAGAACAAAAAAATGTTCTACGGTATTATAGAATGGATCAATATCTACAAGAAAGTCCGCGATACCATATGTCCATCTTCAGTAGTTATGTTACTACAACAACTTTTTTACGTTTTCAAAGTAAATAGAAGTGCCGACAGTAATCAAACTATGTTGTCCATACACATATATTAATCCTTATCCCATTAAATGATGTTTTAATATAGACTGTTTCAATACCAGCAAAATACTTTTTAAATGAAAAGAATTGGATATTCCATTCAAAAGATATAACGATCTACAGAAAATAGTAGGTATACTGTTCGAGCAGGCCGTAGTGCGGAGGTCACGGAGGAATTCTACCAATATGCGTCTTGGCGGAACACAGTGGGGTTTTGGTCGGTAGGAATCCGACATAACCCACGGCCCCTCCCCCGGAGGCCGTGGGTATCTATGAAAGATTTCCCCACTAAAACAAAAAAAAAAAGGCCGTAGTGCGGGACGGGGTAAAGGTGATTTTCATGTGATTAAAAATTAAACCTATAGTCCGACCTATAGTAGACTTTTCACTGTAACGATATCGCTATCTATGCGGGTGAAACCGCAGGGCATTGCTAGTTGATATATAAAAACACATACTCCAAGAACGTCATGACACTCTGTATAAACTTCGCTCTGGACTCCGGGCTGGCGGCCATCTTGGAATATTTGGCAGACCCCTCGTTCCATCCACCGATAGCAACTGTCACTTTGAGGTGTGGGTACCTCTCTTTAAGGGCTACTAGCCGTTTGTAACCAGCTCTACCATAGTCTTTTTCTAAATCTTGCCAAGGGTCTGGAATTTTGTAATAAATGTTATAATAAATTGAATAAAATTATATGGATATGATATACAATTTTGATAAAAAAAAAATTTAACAAGCATCTTTTGTGTATTTAATGTTTACTGCTTATATTTATGACCATTGTTTATCAACGAGGAAAGCATTTATCGTATTTTTTTGTTAAAAATAATAAGCGCTTAAGTAAATAATTAGGAATTCAAGACTATTCATTAATGGAGACTAGTTTTCTTGATAAAATGGTAACGACGTACATAAGAGAAATTTTTACAGATGGATCAATTTCAAAAAATAGCTATAGGCATAATATATGACTATTTTCATTGTCTTTTTTTTATTTTTGAAGTCGCTTCTTTAGGCGCGTTGAGAGTAAAATTTCAAGGTCATGGCACTACCGTCACGTCATGGAGTAAGGCGACCATTTGGGTTTTTTATTCCACTAAATCAAAAAAGACGTGTGGCACTCGGGGACTGCCGCGGTAAAGCTATTGCATAGCATGCCTTCAAGCCACACCTCCGCGCCCGTTGGAGTGGGGAGCGTGAGGTTTTTTCGTTATGGAATTTCTCGATTCGGTCCCCGCGCTCAAGGCCCGCGATAGAAGCTATGCAATAGCTTAATATTAAGTTACGACGTCATGCTAGACGTTAATGTATTAAAGCATGACTATCTTTTTACAAACAACAATAAATGAATAACCCTCACCGAGACTCTTAATGCTATTAGTATGTTCGTCCAATCCCGCGAAGGAGTACACCAAGTGTGTACACAGGGAGGGCTCCAGGTCACTCTGCTCGAACTTCCCCGCACCAGGACGGTATACAGCCCAGGTGGCCACATAGCATACTACCACCTTGCCATGCATGGGACCTAGAAAGTAAAATTAAATCATATTAAAAAATCTACACAATAAAAATTTATCGCTAAATGTGTTGTTATGCGCAAAACTCGAGAACAGCGGAACCGATTTCATTATTTTCTTATAATATTCCTTGAAGTACGAGTATAGTTCTTATGGAGAGAAAACGTAAGCATGTACCACGGGCGAAGCCGGGGCAGGCCGTAAATAATAAATCCTTAAATAAGGTTTAATATATATAACTTATTTTAATATGGTATATTATTAAAATGAATGTAGACTTAATATTTACGTTCTAAATTTATTCCGAAAACATTCATTTAATTTTAAAATGAAATATAACATGATTATAATGTTATACATATAGTTTTTTGGCATATTATGTTATATGTAGTTACATATTACCTATGTAGAATTAAATTGTAATATTGACATAATTTTAAAACAACAGCTATAGAGTCTCTTGCCGGTTCTTCTCCATATAGATACTGCTTTCCGAATCGGAATGTTAAAAATATGTAATGACGATTCAAAATTGCTTCTAGAAGAAGTCTAATTGAATAAATAAATGTTTGAGTAAGTATATGGAAATATGTATCTCATTAAATATTTTAAAGTTAAATATACTTTCTCATCAGTAAAAATATGATACTAATATCATACCAAAATAAAAACAATTTAAATCTCATTTACTATGTTTCAAAACAATAACGATTAGATAGTACGCACAAGCGTCCATGTAATTTTTATACAATTTCCTTTGATTATAGTTATTTAGTCTATAATTTTATGCTCTACGACACTTTTCACTGGCATGCGTAAAGCCTCTGTTTTCATATACTGTCCTAGATATGATGATATATTATACCCGACTAGCTTTTCAACTAAGTTTTGTATAAATTATAAATTTTTTCAACTATTTAGATGACTTTTAGCTTCTTGCCCGTGTAGTCAAAGGAAAACCTGTATATTTCCCGATTGCGCAGTATTTTCGAGATAAAACCTAAACAATGTGTCAATCTAAATTCCCCTCTATGTGTGTGGAAAATTCATGAAAATCGGTTCAGCTGTTTTTGTGTGAAGGAGTAACAAATAAACAAACATACTTTCGCTTTTTTTTTCTTTTCTTTTCTCATTTCGGTATTGATTTTAATTTTTAAGTTATATTGATATAGTATCAGTATAAAAACGTAGAAAGAAAAATAATTTAAGATATTTTTAGGCAATTTTTCACTATCTTAATATACATAATATATAAATCTCGTGTCACAATGCTTGTCCTCAATGGACTCCTAAACCACTTAACCGATTATAATAAAATTTGCACATCATGTGCAGTTCGATCCAACTTGAGAGATAGGATAGTTTAAACATGTACGTACCACGGGCGAAGCCGGGGCGGACCGCTAGTTATATATAAATGTAGATTTTTTGATGTTAAAACATCAAAAAATCTAGATTTCATCAAGATAAAAAAGATTCACTGAATAATTAATAAAAACTTGCTACTCAGTTGCAAATTGCAAAGTTATCGCAATGAGCTAAAATGACCTCGGTTAAAATAATAATGACGAATTTCTATTATTTTTTATTTGCTCAATAAATAACGAGATGTTTCAATTATAGAGTCATTATATTTTAATCTATCTAGTTTTGGATGTTTGTTTATTTAAATAAATAAATAATACGACCTGCTGATATGTGTAAAACTGATGTATTGAATGTATGTTTTCGAACCGAAATGAGACGGACAAAAAAGTATATGATGGAATGTAAAAAAAATATGCTTTGACATTTAAAAGGACATTTAAATTTTATTAATACGTATATATAAGTTAAGTTTAACGTATAATGTAACTAATTACCTACTCATTTAACGTCATTGCTTATTTGTGCTAGTAACATATAAGCTTGGCGCCCGTTTAATTCTTTTGTATCGTGCAATAAACCATCTGTTTCTGTTTCCTACTGACGTAAATACGAAAGTTTTAACTTTGATATAAATTAAAAACTGATAAACCGATAATAATATAACTTTTAGGATAGGTAGTTTACAATATAAAAGCAAAAGTTTACACTGTAAATAAAAAGATTAGCACTTTTCATCTCAATACAAAATTAATTTAAAAACATTATCTTAACAAAAACTGCGTAATTGTTGTGAAATCGTGTGAAAAACATGCAGTTATCTTTATAAATAATGGAAGTTTCCTACAAAATTTTATGATAAGATTACCTACCTACTATCGCGTTGACTAACCACATCACATCAAAATCCATTTATTTATTAATATACAATATATTTACAACCGACTTCAAAAAAGGAGGAGTTTATCTATTCGACTGTATTTTTTGAGTTTCGATAGGTCGAACCGATTTCGATAATTATTCTTTTATTTAAAAGTACATATATGATTTATTAGGTTTAAGACAAAGCGGGCGAAGCCGCGGGCGGAAAGCTAGTAGGTATATATAAATAATTAATAGAACAACGGATGCAATTCGCAAAGGTAACAGATAAAGTTGAAATATAAATAAGCATGAATTTAACTTGGTTATCTTGACAAACAATATTGCAAAATTATAATATACCTAAAGGTCAAATTTAAATTGTCGTATATTATATATTTATATATTGATTTTTGAACGTAAAATAACAGAAAAATATAGCAAAGGTTAGTCGTTGTTTATCCTATTTATTGATTTTAATTTATGTCGAAATTAAATATTTTTATAAATGCGTATTTTACGTAAAATATGTCACTTATCAAACATATCAACGTAGAACCTGTTTTTGTATATTTACAAATTGTCGTACATGTGCTTTGTGGTACATATTTTTTTCTTTTCAAAATTTACAATTTGTGTCTAAATTCTCATGTCTGCAGTGAAAATTCACGCTCTAAAAACCTTTAAAATATGCCCTAGAAAGCTGTGCTTGGGCTGTAAATATATTTTACGGTAAGACTATGGTACCCCATTTATGACACAGTCATTCATATATTCACACACACACATGCTAAAATAATAATTCGTATAAACTTCTTTTCAACTTGACATATGAATATAAGTTGATTCAAGATCTGTTCAATGTTTTTTGATTATTATGGAAAAATACAATAGTTTATATTTGAACACAGGCATTTTATTAACTGTTAATTAAATATTTAGTAAATACTTAATTATTATTTCACTTTTAGATAATAAATAGGTGCACATAATATTTTTTTTCTTAATTTTTAATACTTAATTTCAATAAGTACTTGGGATAAGATGTAAGTAGTAAATTCATTTCTATATAGTATTGTGCATTTTATTGGAAGTCCTAGTCCAATTTTTCTTCATATCGTATACTCCTTCAAAAGTCTGTTAAGTCACACAAATGTGGATCATTTTGTAACGTCAAGCGGCCAGTGGCCACGATGCTGGCCAGAATATTAATACCTTGTTCACCTTGAAACCCTGACGGGTTGTCCATCTGCCCATAGCAAGCGAAATTATATAACTTATGTGCACGTTCGTAACGTTTTTTAAGTAATTTATTCTTGTATTACGCACGATTTTTTTATTGTTATGGAACAGCTGGGCAAGCTTATATACTATACTTCTAGCATAGACTGTATGTTTATACTGTGTCCCGTAGTTTTAGCCACATTTCTCCGCTCCTATTGGTCTTATTATGACGATATATAGTTTATAGCCTTCCTCGATAAAGGGGCTAACTAGAACTGAAAGAATTTTTTAAATCGGCCTCGTAGGTCCTGAGTGCGCTAAGATTTCAACCAACCAACCAAATAAACAAACTTTTCAGCTTATGAATATATAATGAAATATCTGTAGATTAAGCTGTAGATATAAGAATATTTCATCTGTGCGTGTGTGCCACGATACACCAGAAAAATAGCTGGACTGATTTTAATTAAATTTTTGTGGATTCGGAAATAGTTTAGATTTACAATTCGAACGCGACTTAGTCATAAATATAAATATCGTAAAGAGGAAATATAAGGTTACTACAATATATGTAGGTATGTATTAAAAAATAAAAAAAGTGAATAATATATGAAAATATTTAAAATGATTGTATCTTATGAGTGTGGCATTTTATAAGCATACTTATTATCTGTGCCCATATAAAATGACCGCACGAGACCACTAACGTAATTATAAAAATAATTAATTTCCTTTTAAGAGAATTCCATTATTATTACTTTACGTCTGTCGTATATAAACATACTTAAGGTATTATTAATTATGAATTCAAAGTTAGATACTTAGTTATCTATTGTTTAAAGTACAATCTGAAAACTGCTAAATCGATTTTGATAAAACTGTTCTGCTGTGGTATTTGACCTCAGCAGAACTCACGATTGGAAACGAATAAAAAATTCTATGTCTGTAATATTGTCCCGTAAAGAATAAACAATGCCTAATATTATGTGAAAAACATTTGCTTTGCAACCCCACAAGTTGACTTGACATCTAACTTACTTCTCTAATTAAAAAATCGCATTATGCAGAGATGTACATCTATACTAATATTATAAAGCTGAAGAGTTTGTTTGTTTGAACGCACTAATATCAGGAACTATTGGTCCGATTTGAAAATTTTTTCCGGTGTTAGATAGCCCATTTAATGTCACGCTAAGACCAATAGGAGCGGAGCAATGCGGGTGAAACCGCGGAGCACAGCTAGTATTATATAAAATAATATATGTATTATAACGTACATAAATATTTAATACGATATTAGCCACATGCCACTGCAACGCGAATGCATAGGTAGTTTGAAATAGGTTAAAAACAAAAATAAAATGCTACGTCCTGTATCATGTAACAGCTTAGATCATTAAGTAATGGATGGAGTACGCTGGCAAATGTTCTAACTAAACTTTCTGCTGATTTTGGTGCGGGGAGGGCAACTCACACTATTGAAACACAATCACACATTCACAAAAATAATTTGTGTCACGAAAGTCGTAAAAATTTACGACCTTTTAAGCGACGAGTTTTTAAATTCAACTCTATTTCTAAATTCATAAAGATTAAATTTGTATTTCATTCCAAGTTGTCTCGTGGGGAGTGTGGTTCAATATCGCGTTCTAAATTCAACTTTATAACTTAGATCATAAAGATTAAATTTGTATTTCTTTAAAAGATAGTCTCGTAAGGAATGCGGTTCATTATCGCGTTTTAAATTCAACTTTCTCTCTTAGTAGATAAAGATTAAATTTGTATATTTTCTTTCCATGATAGTCTCGTCTCTTTCTCTCTCGAAACATGACTCGATTATTTGTCTTGATCATATCGCTAAACGATACATCGACGATTATTAGAAATTGCATTTAATTAGAAATGTACGTTAAATAATAAAAAAATATACACAAATGAAAGGTTATTCCATCTTTTTTAATATTCGACATGTTTGAATTGCTTCTGCAAGACTTGACAGTACAAAACGGCATTTTTAGCGGAGCACTCGCAGACGTCCGTTCGACGTTTTACGAATACGCAGAGTGCTTGTAATCGATTACGCAAGTAGTTTTTATGAAAGGATAAGATTTTTCGATGAAAATAATCTTATACCTCGGCAAAAGGGGAAACGCCTGCGAGTGTTATCCATTACTTAATGATCTAAGTGTAACAGCAGCAAAAATATTCTAATAATAATTAAATAATTCGCAAAATTTGATAAATATTTTTCGACTTTATTAGATTCTTTTGAATTATTCATCATCATTATCAGCCTATTTAGTTCCCTCAGGGACATATAGGCCTCCTATGAGGGTTCGGGCCATAATCCACCACGCTGGCCAAGTGTGGGTTGGTAGATGTCACATGTCGTCGAACTTTAGAATACGCTTTTATTAGCTTTACGTGTACGTTTGTAAGTTTGTATTTAAACGACTCATTTAGACTTAATTTTAACGAATTTTAAAGGACAGAATTAATTCAATTATTTCATGAGTTTGATCTAATAAAAAACATTTATTTAGTTTTTATTTAAACTGCGTATATTTATTATTTACTAGTTTTCCACTCGCAGCTTCGCCCGCGCAGTCAAAGAAAAACCCGCATAGTTCCCGTTCCCGTGTGATTTCCGGGATAAAACCTATCCTATTTCCCGGGGTAAAAAGTCCTTTCTCGGGTATCAAAATATCTCTATACCAAATTTCATGCAAATTGGTTCAGTAGTTAAGGCGTGATTGAGTAACAGACAGACAGACAGAGTTACTTTCGCATTTATAATATTAAAGTATGGATTGACTCTATAACATGCCGGTTTTATCACGATGTTTTTTCCTTCACCGATTGAAAAAGGCGCTAAATTGAATAGGTACATATTTTTGTGTAGTCGTCAGTTTCGAACCCGGACTTTTTGAAGTCTTGACTCTTGACATCTGATTCATTTTATTAAATAAGTTATTATACAAAATAAAAATATGTCTGAATTGATTTTGATTCATTACAATTGAAAAGTAACGAATTGTATTGTAACATGACATCATACAAACTTACCTACTCAAAACTGACTATTATTTTTTTTCAATCTTTAGTTAAAAATTTCATCTGTAATATACCAATTGACCTGATTTTTAAATGGTTGTTTATAATACAAATAAGTTGTAACCGAATTTTGGAAAATTGCCCTTTTTGGTAGGATAAGTAGGTTTTCGTGTCATTGTCGTTATGTCAGACTTGAGAATTTATAATTTATACAACATTAGTTTATCTGTGGGTTGTTTTTCTTGAAAATTTTCAACAATTTGTGAGAAAATTTTCCAATTATTATTGACTGTTGTCAATAATCTAATAGGAAAATTATCAAGACAAATAAGTCATAAAAACAGAATTCATTTAAGCATATTGAAATGTAAATATAAAGTCAAGGGCGAACTTGATACTAGAGGCATTCTCTGCCAGTTACACTTGCGAATTGAAAATTGTACTATTCTCTTACATACGCTTTTATTAGCTTCACCTATATGTTTGTGTGTTTGTATGTAACCGTCAACCGACCACCTGAACGGACAGATTTCATTTGAACTTTACACTTATGAAGGATCGGTGACAATAATTTCATGAGTGTAAGCGTTATTTGATTAACTTTTAAGAATAGTGATAACATGATTGTAGGAGCGTATTAGTAAATATAATATTATATTGCTTCAGACTACTTATTGGAATACTATGCAAATTTTAGTTTTCAAACCTTAATGTGCAAATATCACGCTTGCACGACCTTCAATCACTCAACATCATCGTTTATGCCGCGGCCGGGCTGGTCCGACTGTACTTTCTCTTTATAAAAATTACATGACGCACGTTTTGTAATAGACTGTAGCAATAGCAAACTAAAACCTCTTTGTGTCAAATCTCCTTTCACTTACCTCCCAAGGTCTGGCCATCGAGGACTGCCGCCAAAACTATCACAATAAAAAAAGATAACCACAGATTTCCCACCATTTTTAATTTTACTGGCCAGTTTAAATTCAAATTTCGAATACGTCGTCGCGGTTCCGCGACATTCTTGCCGACTGTGTTGTTTGACATTTACACGACTTGTGGTTACCGTTCTTTACTATGTACAAGCAAAAATGAACTTTAAACCAACGTACCTACATTCTAAACTGTATTGGTCCATACATTAACCAACTTGATTAATCATAATACGTTCTACAACATTTTGTACTTTAATACAATGTAGTTAGTGTAGGCCCTCGCGCTGGCCCTCACAGCGTATGGGGAGCGTCCCCCGGGTGGCGGATGGGGGAGTGGTCGGTAGTACAGCCTAGCTACACTACCGGCTAAGGCCGATGGCCTCGCTGACCAAAGTAGGGTGTGGTCCTCCAGCATTTCGGGGGTTTTGCGGGGGGCTGACAACCCTCCCACATAAAAAATCCATTGTTACGAAACCGACAGCAAAGAAAAAGATAAATAGACCTGGACTCAATTACGACAACCATTGGCGTGGAATAACGGATAGCCGATTTGCCTCATGGAATGTTAGAAGCCTTTACCGACCCGGTGCCATATACCAACTGACTACAGAACTTAAGCGATACGATATCAGCATAGCCGCGCTGCAGGAGGTAAGATGGCCTGGAAACGGGGAATGTGCTTTGGATGACGGATTTATGCTATTTTATAGCGGCAACTTAAAGGGGAAACATACTAATGGAACTGGATTTATGGTAGCCAAGAAAAACGTCCCAAGTGTCCTTCGGTTTGACCCAATATCAGAAAGAATAAGTGTACTACGATTGAAGGGAAAATTCTCCAATATCACAATGATTAACGCCTACGCACCAACTGAACTCGCTGACGAGGAGACCAAAGACAGTTTCTATGACGACTTAGAGAGTGTATATGACCAAGTACCTCAATACGACGTGAAGATAGTTCTAGGTGACTTTAACGCCAAAGTCGGGAAAGAAGAGGTGTTCGTACCGGCCATAGGTAGACACAGTAAACATGATCGATCAAACGATAACGGCATTAGGCTTATTAGTTTCGCCACCTCGAAGAATATGGTCATCATGAGCACTGTGTTCCCCCATAAAAATATACACAAGGGTACATGGAAGTCTCCTGACGGTCAGACAGTCAACCAAATAGATCATGTCCTCGTCGATAATAGACACAAAAATAGCATAAAGGATGTCAAAACCTGTAGAGGAGCTGATTGCGACAGCGATCACTATATGCTTATAATTAAAATAGTTGCTAAAATAAATATAGCAAATTCAGACTCGAAAGGCACCGGACATACAATAGAAATAGAAAACACCAAAGACAAAGAACTTGCAAGTAAATTTCAAATAGAGCTGCATAACAAATTTGATAGTTTAGAGATAACAGAAGATGTCGACGCTACTTGGGAATCACTAAGTACAATAATCAGGGACGTAGGGATGCAAATATTAGGAAAAAGAAAGAAACGGAAGAAGAGAAAATGGTGGACCGACGAATGTACTAAGTCATTTGAAGAGAGAAGGAACCTCAAAGTATTGGCTGAACAAGACAGTCAGTGGAAGGAGAGCTATGAAGAAGCCCGATCAAAAACAAGAAAAGTTATCCGAAAAGCAAAACGGCAGCATATGGATAACATAGTCACCGATATGGAATGCTTGCTCCAAGCCAATCTGGGTAAGAAATTCTACCAGGAGATAAGGTCAGTCAAACAAGACTACAAGCCGACATCGCAAATCCTAGCAGATTCCAACGGTAATCTCGTTACTGATTCGCCCACACTCAAAACCATGTGGCAACAATACTTTGAAGGTCTCCTTAACTGCCCGCCTCCTGAGCAAAGAGTGGAAACCTCAATCGAAACGATAGGGGAAGTAGAAGTTGACCCTCCAACCTTTAAAGAAGTGCAGGATGCCATTTATAAACTTAAGAATCACAAAGCACCAGGTATCGACAAAATACCAGCCGAATTGTGGAAGTATGGCGGTGAGACCACACAAAAAAAGCTGTTTGAGCTCATAAAAAGAATCTGGGATCTAGAACGTCAGCCGAAGCAATGGAACACGGGGATAATATGTCCAATTCACAAAAAAGGAAGCCGAAGAGAATGCTGCAATTACAGAGGCATTGCGTTGTTACCATCGGCGTATAAAGTTCTGTCATACGTCCTGCTGCGGAGATTGCAGCCACTTGCAGAAAACATTGTGGGAGACTACCAATGTGGCTTTAGGCGCAATCGTAGTACAGTAGACCAAATCTTTCTCTTAAAACAACTAATGGAGAAAAAGTGGGAATACGCACAGAGTATTCACACGGTCTTCGTGGACTTTGCTAAGGCGTATGACAGTGTGGATAGGAATGCTTTATACAATATCCTCAGGAATTTTCAGATCCCTTCAAAATTGGTCAGGTTAGTTGAAATGGCCACAAAAGAAAGCAAAATGGTAGTTAAAGTTGGAGCGGAACTCACAGATGAGTTTGCAGTCATAAGCGGTCTAAAGCAAGGAGACGCTTTGTCACCTCTACTTTTTAACCTTGCACTCGAATATGTCATAAGAAAAGTCCTCTGTCTTAACGGTGGAGTGAATCTAAACGGACAGCACAAGGTTATTGGATATGCTGACGATCTTGCAATGGTAGGGGAAACAAAGCAGCAAGTGACAGAAGCTGTGGCATGCCTCAAAGAAGAAGCCGCAAAGATTGGGCTGAGTATCAACGATACAAAAACGGAGTACCAGCACATGCGCCGATATAGAAATACAAGACAAAAGCGTGAAGATCTTACCGTTGGAGACTCCATCTTTAAGGGTGTAGCCACATTTAAGTATCTTGGATGTCCTGTAACCGACACTAATAGTAGAGAAGAGGAGATCGAACTTCGTGTCCAAAACACTTTGCGGTGTAACGCAGGCCTACACAAGATACTTGTGTCCAAACTATTAAGCAGACGTACAAAGTTCCGAATATACAAAACTGTGATAAGGCCGATACTTATGTACGGCTGCGAAACCTGGACGCTCACCCAAAAGGAAGAAATGAAACTCCTCGTAACGGAACGCAAAGTACTCCGAAAAATACTAGGCCCGATCCGCTCAGGTGACGACAGTTGGAGAGTGAGAACAAATAAGGAGCTAGAGACACTTTTCGACGAACCGAACATCTTAGGAGAGGTGAAAGCGCACAGGCTACGATGGTTAGGCCACGTAATGCGAATGGAAGATGATCGTGCTGCTAAGCGGGCTTACTTGGGACGTCCTTCAGGCCGCCGGCCAGTCGGCCGCCCTAAGTATCGCTGGGCAGACCAAGTAACCAACGATCTAGTGGCACTGCACAGAAGAGACTGGGAAAACATCGCTCCGTGCCGGGATAAGTGGCGTCTCTTGCTGTCGGAGGCCAAGACCCACTTTGGGGTCACCGCGCCAGATAGTAAGTAAGTAAGTAAGTTAAGGTCGATTTTAGTTTGAAATTGTAAATTGGTGTTTCCTTATAGAAGTATGGTCGCTATTGAAAGTGACTTTACTGGTTTCAAAGACTTGTAGTATAGGAGTTTACATGATGTTAATTATTTAATTTTCAAGGAAATCGCTCGGATTCATGGTAATCTTAATGATACATTTTTGTAATAATACCAATATTTATATTAGGTAAGTATAAATAGGTGCTAAAATATGTTAATATCAAAAATACTTCACAATAGAATAAAAGTTTACTTTCTGAAATAACTGAAGTTTGATACGGGAATTAGTAATGATATTTTTAGAACTACAATATGCAAATATTTTTTGAACAAATTTTTTTTCCTGATTTAAGCTACTTCACGTGGTAGATATACGGTTAAGGATTTTTGTAATCAATATGAATGCTTAAATAATAATCAACCCTGTAAATTTTTGTTATGTATCAATACTTAATATTCTTATAATTAAAACATTACAATAGTTAAAATATTTAACTTTAACTCTTAGCATATAGTACTACATGGTATAATTTCCCTTCATTATATTTTAAATACAATGCACACTGGGGGGTAAAATAAAATACATAATAATAAATAACAATTTAAATTTATTTCCAAATAAATTGCACAACAACGACAAAGGAGATCAAATGGAAACAATGGCAAGCATACAGTTATAATGAGATTCCAATATTTTTATAAATTCTTTGAGCTATTGAAGTGAAACTTCTTTAGGCGCGTTGATAGTAAAATTCAACATCGCGTCATGGCAATACCGTCACGTCATGGAGTAAGGCGACGATTTAGGTTTCAATCTTGCCAAAGAAGTTTCACTTCTGATACTTACGTATGCACACACACGCTCTTTTTTATATATGAAATTTTTAATTTCAGAAAATCCTATAAATAATTAATTCACTTAACTCAATTCTTTTATAAATTCACAAATAAATAAATAATTTTATTAATCTAACCTAACCTCACTAAAACATTTCTAAAGCTAATTTATTATAACAGTAATATACGATAAAATGCGGTGTAGTATAATGAAAAGCAGTAATTAAAATACAATTAAGAATAAACGATATAAAAATTAAAATATCGTAAAAGTTTGTCGTGCGGTTAGTGTGCAGCTTTATGTTATAGCTATTCCAACTACGACACTGTAACCCCGTCCTTACGGAAAGCATATTTTTAACGTATGTTCATCAAATTTTATGAAAATAAATGTTAAAATTTTACTACATATGATCAAAATTCATTTATTTTCTATTTATTTCATGTAATGCTTCCGTACTGAAAATAATTCAAAATGTACAAAAAATAAAAAAATGGTTGCCATAATATAATACACAAATAAATATTAATTTCGTCTTATTTTACTATCTTTATTTTGTACGTTATAAACTTATGCGTACAAAATAAGCATTTGTACATGTTTGTTTTATCTAGGCACATTATAAATAAATAAATAGGCAATCTTCTTTTTAAAACATCCCTTCTAGAATTTATTGATACAGCATTAATGAGTAAAATGTTTAATACGTAACACAGATAATATCTATTATAATACGTCCATAATTACATCGACACCAATTAATTGTACTATTTAGCTAGAAGTGAACATAATTAATTAATGTAAATTACTTTCTACATCGTTAAAAGTGAACAAAGTTATAAATTAGGGCACAAAATTCTACATAATTAATACTTTTAATTCTAATATCATTAAAAATCGATGCATTTCATCGTCTTTTCACAAAAACCCCTTATAATAATAATATAAGAAATTTTCTTTAGGTTTCATAAATGAACGTACATCATAATTCCGCAAAAAGCCCGCATATTTAAAAAGTGAATACAATTTGTTGTCTTGTATCATGAATCGCGAAGAAGTCAGTATGTAATATGTGTAGAGATTTTGTCAGTTCCCTGTCATTATTTTCTTGAAAATCCCACATAATTAGGGACTTTTAATTTCCTCAAGAGACTACTTTATTAGGGAATTTTCAATTTGGTAAGTCAGTTTGTAATTTTTAGTCATTTATTCAGTTCCCTGTCATTTTTTCTTTGTCAGTACCCTGTCATTTTTACTTTGTCAGTCTCCTGTCATGTATTTCTTTGTCAGTTCCCTGTCATTATTATCTTGATAATCCCGTACAATTAGAGACTTTTCGATCCCCAAAAGCTCACTTAATTAGAGACATTACAATCCCCAAAAGCCGCTTATTTAGGGACTTTTCAATCCCCAAAAGCCCGCTTAATTAAGGACTTTTCAATCCCCAAAAGCCCGCTTAGTTAGGGACTTTTTATTCTTCAAAAGTCAATATAATTAGCGGTCGGGTGAACAATATCGCGTATCCAGCTGGCTGTAGTGAGCACATTATGATATATGCCGGGCTGATGGTCCACGCCGCAGCCAAAGCCCGCGGACGTGATGCCGGCGAGGTAGTACCGGCCATTATCCTTTACTATTAGGGGGCCACCTGAATCGCCTGTGTGGGAATGTGTAAGTATGTAATACTAGCTTTTGCCCGTGGCTTCGCTCGTGTTGTAAATCTAGACATTAAACAATTCTTGAATTCGCGGAACACAAATTTTTGTATTAAAATCAGTCCAGTTATTTATGAGAAGTTTTATGTCACACACTCAGTCAGTTAAAATTACAGATAATGTATGGAAAATATGCATTAAATAATGACAAATGCAACCAGCTTACATCCGCGACTGCATTTACTATTCTATAATAATATGTACCGATGTTCAAAAATTGTTGAGCCGTTTTAGCGTAACAGTTAACATACATCAGCACAAAAATTCACATTCAGATAAGAATTAATAAATTAGGTAACACGGCTTATTTAACATGGTAAATGTGAATTTATGTTTATGTTAAAGTGTCAATTTTAATTAAAGTTAAGTGTATTAACGTACCTAGACAGGCATCTTGATGGCCATCCGAATGTCCTGCGCAGATCATTTCAGAGTGTATTTCGACGGAAATCTGTTTGCTCTGATGCCATTTTATACATTGCTCTGTACCTGAAACGATAATATTAAACTTTTGTTATAATCAGACACAGAGGAATGATAAAATTTTTCGTATAAATTTTTACATATTTATTTTCATAGATGAGCTCTAAAACTAGTTTTCATTATTAAGTTTAATTCAAACATTTTAATCTATTATACAAAAAAAGAATGATACTACCTGACTACCTACTACTTTTCCGTATTCATCACAGATAAATTTTTCTTTTTAAAAGAAAAAAAAATCTACTAACTTAACAAAATACTATAATATAACGAATATGGATTACTTACTCAATATAGGCACAGTAGCGGACCTCAACCAATTAGTCCCTGTGTGCCCCAAGCTCGTATCTGTCTTGCCCCACCCAGCTATTACCCCTGACTTGCCCCCTAATTGCAAGTCCATTTCAGGTAAGCAAATCGGCAGGATATTACTGGTATAGACTATTGGTCGAGAAAGCCGTAATAAGGCTATATCGTAACGATCTGGTTGCGTTGTACGAAATTGAAATAACGGATGAAGAATTTTTTGAACTACCCTGCAAAAAAAAATCTTTTGTTAATGTTGGTCTTTATAAGCATTCAATAAGCGTTTATATGTAGGTTTGAATATTGTTTTTACCAGCTATGTATATAAAAGCGATAGATGGATTATCTAGATAGAGAAATGATTCAATTTTATGTTCGTGTTTGTTACAGTTTAACATACAAAAACACCTGATATACGAATTTAAACATAATTTTGCTACCTATATCTTTACTGATTTACCTTTTATCCTGTTTATTTTTTGCTTGCAACTTTATCGAATGGTTGATTATACATTAACGCCATTTGGCTTAATCTGAGTAAAGTAATGAAGAATTTGAAGCTAAAATTTTTGAGCATAAAAGTATTTTTATAATATGACTAGCTGTGCTCCACGGTTTTACTCAAAGTGCTCCACTCCTTTTGGTCTTAGCGTGATGATATATAAGCCTATAGCTTTCCCCGATAAATGGGCTAACTGCGAAAGAATTTTTCAAATGGGACCCGTACTTCCCAAAATTAGTGTGTTCAAACAAAAAACAAACAAACTCTTCAGCGTTATAATATTATTAAGATACAAACCCCAATCGTCTAGCAGTGCGCGACTCGCTAGTGTCCAGTGCGCCGAGCCACACCGCCACGTCGCGGAGCCGCGCGCGCGACACGCAGTGCGCCGCTGTGGCTATGTACCAGCGGGATACTGCCGACAACGTTTATATCAAATAAACTATAAAAAGACGTGTGGCACTCGGGGACTGCCGCGGTAAAGCTATTGCATGCTATGCCTTCAAGCCACACCTCCGCGCCCGTCGGAGTGGGGAGCGTGAGGTTGTTTCGTTACTAAATTTCTGGATTCGGTCCCCGCGCTCAAGGCCCGCGATAGAAGCTATGCAATAGCTTAATAAATATCAAATTCAAAGGTATAAATAATAGCTTTGGATTTGATATTTATTCTTATAGCATATGAATAAATGCTTTATAACAAAATATTAAAAGCTTGTTATCAGGATGTCAGCACATAAATTATCATCATCATCCAACAGGATACTGACGACAACTTCTCATTATGATCACGATAAACAGAATACGAACAAAAGCGTGAGCATGAAAACTATCGTAAAAATATTCAAATCGCCATTAGAATAGCGCCCCTATCGTGCGTAAAATACACAAACTTTTTATCTGTCGCATCATGCTCGAATACTTTCAATACCTAGGTTAACAAGGATAAATGTTAAATAGTAAAATAAAAAGATAAATTCAGTACAGGGACTCTAATTATTGTTAATAAATAATTGTCATTGAAAACCGTGTTTACAGAAAATTATCGGCAAATGATTATCATGTTTACTTGTACTATATGTTTTAATCCAACTTTAATAAAAAGGACATGTATATACTTAATACTTACTTAGCACACCACCGCATTGAAACTCAGATATCCTGACGTGTGCCTGCCAGGGGAATTCAGCGAACCGGGCTTCACGACCGCCAATGATTCGCTTTTGAAGAACCCTGGTTGAAGGGAGACCACAGTCTTCCTGGAATGAGAAACATTGCAATTAATAAAAATGATTTATAATTAAAATATAACATAGTTTTGTATGAACATTATTTTGTATGAAAAAAACTGCTTATAATTGTATAATTACATGAAAATATAAAAATTTTGACAAAATAAATTACAACCGGGCATCAAATGTTAATAATTCATTTAGTTATGATGAAATACATAAATAATCTATAAAAATACATGCAAACTAAATGCTTATAACTTCTTTATAATAAATCATATTACCTGATTAACATCTTCATCGACTCTTCGTCGAAAGACGTTTGGTGGAATGACATTTCTCTGCGGAACTACCCTCAGTTTTGGCGGTACTTTGTATTGCCAATCTGATGACGGTATACTGAAAAAAAAACAAATGATGATGTCAGATACATTTTGGAAAAATAATTCTTATAAACAAGTAATAACTGCGTTAAAAACAACCGACTTCAAACTTGCACTTGCAACATTTACAAATACAGACAAAAATGCTCATAAAATAAAAACTACTGGGCCTATCCGAATAAAATTCCGCGTCGAACAAAAAAAGAATCACGTAAATCGGTTCAGAAACCTCGGAGTAATCGGTGTACATACATAAAAAAAACATACCGGCCGAATTGATAACCTCCTCCTTTTTTTGAAGTCGGTTAAAAAAGTCTGCAGCAAATTTAAATTTATTTTTGCAAAAATTTTATCTATGTTTCTGCAACCATCGAATTAATTAATTAATGATAATTCTGCATAGATAAGTAAAAAAAAAATCGTTACAGACTGACACAAAATAAATGTAATTTATGCTACTCACCTACACACATCCAAATCATTCTATTTGCTAACACAGCGCGCGTCTTTACCCTGTCGCGTAACTAGCAGGGTATGGACAAAGTACAGGGTATGATTGTATGAACTCACCTATTATCCAAATCATTATGTTCGCTCACACAGCAAGAGAACAACCAGCCTTCACCACAGCCCTTAGTCTTTACCCCGCCACGTAACCAGCAGGATATTGACAACGTACAGGGAATAACCTCATCGCCAAGACTGCAAGTTGTAGGGTAGCCGAGAAAAGAGGCTAGCACGCGGGAGGTTAAACCTGGAATTTACAATTTATTTATTTGATAAACAGCTCTTTCAAAAAGTTGTAACCGACACATCATAATATTATGTAGCTTATTCTATTATTGTATAATATTCTATTTTGATAGAACATAAAAGAATCCTTTTTATCGCGGATCAACCTTATCTTAGCTTAATTTTTTTGTTTTCATTAAAGGCGTGGTTGATAGCGTAGTTTTCGTAGGAGTATATAATTTGTTAAATCATAGAAAACACGTGCAAAGCTGCGTGTCGAATATAATACGCGTATTACATTGATATAGTATGTAAAATTATGCTAATCTGTATTGATAATTTCGCATCTTTTGCCATCGGGGATATAGCTCAGTGGTAGAGCATTCGACTGCAGATCGAGAGGTCCCCGGTTCAAACCCGGGTGTCCCCTGATATAATACTTTTTTATATCTCAATAATTCATAATTAAATTAATGTCGTGAATAGCAATAGTACAAGTAAATTTTTTTATTAATTCGAAAGTATTTATTTAAGCATGCATAAGCAAAGTATAATAATTGGAATGTAATTAAAATATTATGCATTGTTTCACAATTCTAAACATTATTTGAATTCTAACGATGTTGATATTGATGTGTTTAAAAGAATATTATATTTTTTTGAATGTATTCAAGATTCTGAGTTTTGAAAACAAATATATGAAATTTTTAATTAATATTGAAAATATTATCTATTCTTGAAAAAAGTAGCTTACAATTACACTGAAAATGCTTTTATGTAATTAAATAACCAGAAACGAAATTATTGTATCTTTCATTTAAATATGAATATTAATTATAGCGAAAGAGTCTAAACTCTAAATTTAGGAGTCAAAACATGACAAATTAAATTTTATCTTTAAAATTAATGCTGTACTTATAATAATTATATTATATTTTATTAAACTTACTTTCCACAGCATTCGCTTGTCCAACATTTAAAATCAACAACGGCAACACCATTCCAAACTCGCGCCATTTCGTCCGCCATGATGGTTTTCGATTTTTTTTTCTTTTCCCGCCTTTATTTTGACATGTTCTATTTTCTCTATGTTTTATTCCTGATATCCATAGAGAATCCTTCACCGGTTGCATACTGATTTTATTTTTTTGTTATAATTACACATAGCTATTGTGTTTTTTACTAGTAGTTCAACTCTGTAAGGAAAATACGTGTGTTTTTATTACGTGGTAATATAAGGTGTGAAAAATTATTACAGTAAGTAAAATAATTTAATAACGTAGTAGTTATAATTTTTATGAATTTCTCAATGTAGAATAATATTATTTAGTTTAAGAATGGACAATAGATTTTAAGGAATAGGTAGGTACATTGAATTATTAATTTTGACGACGCGGTTGGCGCAGTGGTAAAGTAACTGCCTACTGAGCCGACGGTCCCGGGTTCGATCCCCGGTCAGGGCAAATATTTGTGTGATGAACTCAATTATTTGTTCTTGGGTCTGGGTGTTATTATCTATATATGTATTTATTAAATATTATATTTATCGTCGCCTAGTACCCACAACACAAGCCTTAATTGAGCTTACTGTGGGACTAGGTCGATTTGTGTAATAATGTCCTATAATATTTATATTTATATTTATATTTAATATGTATACTACGTAGTACATATTAACTCAATGAATAGGTAACTACTAACTACTGTTTTTTTGATTTCGTAATTTTCAAGAGGCTTGTAATAGATTTTTATCATCAATGATAAAACAATTGATAGTAATCAATCACATAACATTATCATTTATCACAATATTGAACAATTATCTACAAATGATTTCACCTGAAAAATCAACGAATTTTGCATTGTATGTGAATAATTTACATAATAGACAATAGACTTCTTTTAATTTTGATACTAAAACTAAAATATTAAAATCACAGTACAAAACGTCTTTGTTCTGCTTTTCATCTGTTTTTATTATACATCAAAATATGTGAAAATAATAGATATATTTCCTTATATTAATGAAAAATAATTTGTATAATTAATTGTCAAGTAAATATTATACTACAAAGAAATTATAATTATAATTTCCCATAAAATTGTAGAGAGAAAGCTATCTGCTCTAGTGAGTTTTGAGTTCGTGACCTTGAATTAATTCTCAATTGCAAATATTTAGCACAAAATCTATTTTATTTACTTTATGTATGAAAATTCATATTAGAAAGGTATAATACATATATATAAACTTAGTTATCTTTAATGATAGTCCTTTTATTTACTTTATACATGAAACATTTAAATATAAGAAAGGTAGATATAAAAACTTAATTTTCTATAATGAACAGTCCTATGCATGTTTTTCTGTATAATAACAATGTAAAATATCATATAATCTATACTTATATTTTAAAGAGGAAAGGTTTGTAATCGTGTAGGTATGTATGTATGTATGTATGTATGGTTTTCACGCATAAACTACTGGACCGATTTCAAAAATTCTTTCACCATTAGAAAGCTGCATCTTCACTGAGCAACATAGGCTAGGTTTTATCCCGGAAATCCCACGGGAACGGGAACTATGCAAGTGTTTATTTGAAAACGCGGGCGAGGCCGCAGGCGGAAAGCTAGTATGTATTATAATAATATGTTAATTTATTTTATTTATTCAGACAACATAGATCCAATTTAGATCGTCTAGGTATTATTAATGTTATGATATAACGAACGAAATTAGATTTCATATATCAAGGCTTAGAATATACAAGGCGTGTATTGACGTAAAATAAGTAAATAAACATTGTGTAAATTTGGTTATATTTGTAGCGATAAGGAAAATCAGTGCGTCACGTAAAAAGCGTATTTTTCTGTTAAATATACTCAAAAAACGCTGTTATAAAGTTATAACTTTGATTAGAACTGTATTAATTATTATTAGTACAAAGTTAAGGAAAAACAAGTGAAAACGATGAATTTAAACGCATTAAGTATAATTGTTTGCTTAATTTTTTTCCAGTAAAAGGTTTATTTATATAATTGATTGAAATTATTATACTTATTAATATTTAATTTTATTTATTAAAGCACATAAACGAAAACACATCCCGCTTTAGTACAGAGAGAGTTTACCATGCAATATATCTATTAAAATCGTATAAATACGAAAACATATTTAGAACGAAATGTAGGCCGCAAAACAACTCAACAACAAAGATAGCCTCACTCACTTTCACACCCTTTCACTGCATTCGACACAGCACAGACAATAAATAATATTGCCGCCAAAACGCACGTCAAAATCAAATTTTTTTTCGTCTGCCGCGCGCGACGTTGGTAAAGAGACTAAGGTTTTGAAATCTGGCCGGTAAAGCCGGTTCTACACGTTCGAGCTGTCACGATTATTATAGCTACACGAAGAAAGTATGCGATTGAGGTTTAATGATAAGCTATCGATGTAAAAGTATTTCAAAATAAATGCCGTCGATTTAATTTCTCCGGCCTGATAATAAGCTTGGGAGTAATGATAGTGGATAGGACATTAGGTAGAGAATCGTATGTAATATTGTTTTAATGTTTACGTTTCATTTATAAACTGATATGTATTTGATTGTTCTGAAGATGACTCATTCTAATGTTTAGTTATAATATGCAGGTAAATTTATTTCTTTTTTCTATAAATCGCGGGACAAATTTTGATTAAATTTTATCGAAAGCATGAAATACCGCGAAAGGCTTATCTAAGCTTAATGATATCTCACATAATATAATCATATATTTCTGCGTAAATATGTTGCTTTCTAACGGTAAATAATTATTCAAAAATTGGTCGAGTAATTTTGACATAAAACTGAACACACTATTTAATCGAACAATATTGAATTGATCTTCATAGATTTGATTTCAACGCATCTGATCTTTTCCCTTCAGAGGTAAGTCTTTGATTTATAAAATACCTTAACTTGGCTTTCGCTCGTAATATAAAATCAAAACGTTCAAAAGATAAGTATGTACACGGGAAGAAATTGTATATTGCACTAGCTTTCGCAGCTGCGTCCTCGTAGTCAAAGGAAAACCGTTCCCGTTCCCGTGAGATGTGCCACTCCAAGTGACCAAGTGTATGCCAAATTTCATAAAAAACGATTCAGCAGCTTTTGCCTGAAGAAGCCAAACAAACAATCATTCAAACTTTCGCATTTATAACATTAGTAGAATAGGTCTTATACCACGAGGATTATATTACTTGCGTGAAGTAGATAGTGTGTCCTACAGGTCACAAAGTCATTTAATATCAAACGAAGCTGCGTCTAAAATTAATGAAAATAGTCGAAAAAGATTAAACCTAGTTATTATCTATTTATATATTTTTTGGTAGAGGAGGCAATTGTTGATTGAAGTAGAGATCAAAAACTAAAAATTCTAAAAAGATTAATCCAAGTTAATGTAACTAAGTATAAATTATGAAACATATTCCGAACAAATACATTTACACGGGACGTGTCTCATAATTACCATGCACTTTATAAAAATCAAAACAGTGACATAATATCACATAATATTGTGATTTAAAATTAATTAAAATTGTATTAATTGACACAATATTATGATATTATATAGATCATATTTGCAAGCCAACAAACAAAAAAAAAATACGTGTGGCACTCGGGGACTGCCGCGGTAAAGCTATTGCATGCTATGCCTTCAAGCCACACCTCCGTGCCTGTCGGAGTGGGGAGCGTGAGGTTTTTCGTTACGGAATTTCTCGATTCGGTCCCCACGCTCAAGGCCCGCGATAGAAGCTATGCAATAGCTTAAAAACATACAAACTTACTTAGTTTCTTTGTTGTTATATAAATATCTGTATGCCAATCAATTGCTATAAATCTTTGTAACCATATTTATTTCAATGAATGAATTAAATTTAAATTAAAATTACGTTCTAGGTTACATTAGAAGCGCCATCTAGTTTAAATATGCAGAAAAATCGTTATTTTATAAAAGCTTGTGTACACTTCAGTTAAAAAGCCTCCGAAGGCTGTATTAGCTTATTATTTCTATAGCAAAACTAGATGGCGCTGTATCAAAATAAGAAATATTAAAGATATCTACATTTATTTACGAAACAAATATAAGTAAAATTTATGTTTAAAAGATTACATAAATACTACAACAGTTCATTAGTTACAATATTGGCTACTAACATCCCTAAATAATAATAAGAATAATTTCGATAGACAAGAATTTCTTTAAAACTTACCAAAATTTGCTCTCGTTCCTGCACTACGAATAACAGACAATGACATTTTGCTATCAAAAAGTGTCTTATAGCCTTCTCCTCATTGCTAATTAGAATAAAAGTTAACAAATTCAATTCTATTTTTCTTATTCCTTATGAAAAAATAAAACTTATGTGCTACGAAAACGTAGGTTAAGTGCTACGCGAATAAATAAAACAAAAACCCTCTTTATAATTTTATAACCAAGCTTTACATAAAAAAAAAAATGTATGCGTGTACTAGAGTACACACGTAAGAAGTGAAACTTCTTTATGACCTTAAAAATGTCACAAGTATGGCGTAACGCAAAAATGTCACGCGTACGGCGTAACGCAAAAATGTCACGCATACGGCGTAACGCAAAAATGTTACACTAAATTTTTGTCCAACCCCGATAAAAAAGTTTCATTTCAAAAACAAATTTTTACTTGTAGTAAAAATACATTTTAAAGTATTTTTCATACGAATAAGCTGTAGAAATAGTATTTGTATGAATAATAATTTTCAATTTGAAATAACTGTAACTATCGTATATTATTTACGAATTCACATAGCTTAAAGCTAATTAAAGAAATATTATTATTTTTTTAAATAATTCAGAATAAACGTTGTCACATCAAATAAATTATATTCTCTATTTCGCTTTAGATAGACACAACAACGTAACAACAACGTAATAATCTAGCTGCTAACACAGTCCAAAACTAACCGGAACCAAAACAATTTTATTTTAAGATCTTTTATTATAAAAACCACGTGACCCACTTTTACTTTTTTAACCTCCTTTCAACCATAAACAACCCTGTTTACATAAGCGAGAGCTCACATTGGGGCATGACGTCACGAGTCACAAAACGCGGTTGCCAAGCAACGCTATCATCGCCCCCATTACGTAACAAGCGAACGTCACCAATGCATTTACATAACCCAGCTCCCACAGTGGGGATCACCACCCAACCAGTCCGCGATCAACTTTCCACCGCGAACCACGCGCGCAATCCGTCAAAAAATGAAAATCGACTAGCCAACAAAACAACGGAGTATATCATGCAATATCGATTAATCGAATAATCGGATTTAAACAAACACAGACAGTGGAAGATGAAAGTGAAATTCCAATAGTGGCCGACAACATGTTAGCGAATTGTTTGAAAGTGTTTCTCCTCATGATAGCGGCGTTCACGAGCGCCGAGCGGAGTCGCGCGCTGAGCCTAGTCTATCCCCCTCGTAATGTCCCCATGTTTGTCCCGAAGCGGTACCATTCCCGCGTTTTATTCCTCGATGAGGACGAGTTCGGTCGCGGCGAGATAGACTTAACCGACAAGAGAAAAACAGAGCGGATTAAATTCGACGAGACGCCAGATTACGAATTCACATCTGACGATGATAAACTGAAAGTCATAGACGGTCTGTCGCACAACGAACGGTTCTATGAGCCGCGTTTTAGGGGCTTATACCCGAAGTTGTATCAGGGGCGGTACGGGAGGACTTACGCGCCGAGTTTTTCTTTCGAACCGTATGTACAGCCATACGCACCACCGAGGAATAGTTTTTACGCGCCAACGAGCGGTTGGCGGGCGAGATCGCCGCGCGTAGTGTTCCCTTACGCACCAGAAACCGGGAACTCTATTCACACAAACTCCCATTCAGGGCCCAGTTTGAATGACAATGTTGTGTTCCGTGAACAGAGTATTGGCACGAACGATGTAGCTCCCGAGGATCAGCTGCAGGACATTGCTGGGGACGCTTTCACCGAGAGAGGTACGTTATGCAATGTATTTTACAAATATTATATCTCCAATTGCGTTGGCACTTACATAATGCGCTGAAAAATATTGTCAGTAAAGTTTGCAAGGAATTCGAAATTCAAAAATGACATGAACAGTTCCCGCGTTTGTTTTTTTTTTAATCATAAACAAATTGGCGCAGGCCGCATTTTTGACAGTCGCAACACAGAGTTAAAAGGAAAACTTTGCGCCGTGTTAACCGCAAATACAATGGAACTTTTACCAATTGTGTAGTGACATTTGTGTGCACGCATTTCCCACATATAAATTATCATTTCATTGTCATTACATTACTCGTGAACTTGTTTATGTATCAAATAGTTGCATATATTTAAATATCACTAATTGGATTATATGTACTTTTATTTTAAAATAATAATTAAAAAATAACGATTTTTACAAAAAAAATACTAATAATATATTAAATGTATAATAATAAAAACTTAAATAATTTGAATCTATTTAATTCTTTATTAATTAATCAGTGACATTATTATTTATTTACTTTCTTATAAATTTTCCGTGTTGTCAATCCCCAGCTTTTCTTGACTGTGAGGTAACCATCATTCTATCGTAAATAAATAATATTCATTTGTTTTATAATATAATATTTGTACTTAAATAAATAAAATACGTCGATATGTCTGAAAAAGATAACCCTGCACACAGGAATATAATAAGGAAAAGAAAATTTTCAAAATTAAGAGTATTTTAAAGTCGCTAAAATTTGCTCTACTTTTGAGAAAACTTTCGGTTAGGTTTACACAAAAATAAGCTTGATAACTATTACATACGACAAACTTATCACGTATTCCGAACACAATAAATCGATACCAATATGAAACGCATATAATTATGTCTCATTAGGATAACAACATAATTATAATAATTTTATTATGACATTCAATTGTCAATAATAATTCCATATATGCAAAGATTTATCCATTCCACGTTTTTAAATAGAAATTGGTTAAAACGGGAAAAGAATGGACGGTTGTAAATATGTTATTTTGATAGCGTTTACAAGCGATTTTTTTCTTTAATTTCACTTAGATAGGATTGCAATTGCTTTGCGTAATATTACACTCTCATTTTTGTTACTTGCGTGACAAAATGTGGCGTGTATTCAAATGTAGGGAACTTGCGATTATAATTATCTGTGGCGGTTTGAAAGAAGGTTGAGTTTTCGCTATTTTTAATCTGTTTAATCTGGCCGATTGATAGGCGCGCGAAAATGGAATGAGAATGGATGATTTTTAATTATAATGACGTGTCAATTTCATGCACTTAATCTTCTTATATATAAAAATGAATCGCAAAATGTGTTGGTAAGCGCATAACTCGAGAACGGCTGAACCGATTTCGATAATTCTTTTTTTATTATATTCCTTGAAGTACGAGGATGGTTTTTATGTAGAGAAAACGTAAATATGTACCACGGGCGAAGCCGGGGCGGACCGCTAGTTACAAATAAATATGTTTTCGTTTTTAATCGAGTCGTTGATATTAAAACATTATTAAAATGTTTAAATTTATAAACAAATGCTTCTTAGGTTTCAAATAAAAGTAAAAAAATCCAAGAATGCACATTCAACATGACTCATTGGCTCGATCTCGAAAAGTGTACACACTTTTCTTTTACCTAGACTAGCTTTTCTTATTTTCCCGTTGTTAAAGAATTTTTAGGTTGCAAGGGTGGACCAGTTCCTTAATTCATGTGTTTTTATTTCCTATAGATCTATAAAAATGCATTTCCTGTTCAAGTTCCATTTCAAATCCATACTTATATTATAAATGCGAAAGTAACTCTGTCTGTCTGTCTGTTACTCAATCACGCCTAAACTACTGAACCAATTTTCATGAAATTTGGTATGGAGATATTTTGATACCCGAGAAAGGACATAGGCTACTTTTTATCCCGGGAAAATGACGCAATCCCGGAAATCCCACGGGAACGGGAACTATGCGGGTTTTTCTTTGACAGCGCGGGCGAAGCCGCGGGCGGAAACCTAGTTTATAATATAATATAAAATATTGTCTACTTGTAAAGACTTCCTAAGGGGCTTAACCAAAAATGCATACACAATACACCCGTTGCAGAAAATAAATTAAATTTAATACATGGTAGGTTATTACTTTTTCAGTAATTTTTACCATTGATTAAACTATAAATTTTCATCTTTTATCCACACCTTATTATTTATACCTAATTATTATTTTTTTATTCGAATTGATTTAGAAAATGATCGTACCAAATACAACGATTCACCATAGAAAATCCAGAATTTCTACAATTAACCGTCACCTAACAATAAGCCTTTTTACATTCAAAATAATACGAAAGCAAGAAACAGTGAAAGTATTACAATAATACGGTATATGCAAATTTTAATACATTCGTTTTGTAATTAAATGTTCGTACGTCCTTGTGGCGCCTAAAGCCGGAAGATCGTGCATTGCATAATCGAAACTTTTCTTCTTTAGAGCGATGCGGTAAATATTCTTACTAACGTGTTCTTTTAATTATTTTTGAGTATTATTCGAAAATATTGTCATTCATTCAAAGACCCAAAATTATGAATGAATGAATGAATGAATGAATGAATGAATGAATGAATGAATACTCTTTTCTATTCATTTATGTCTGTATTTGTAAATGTTGCAAGTGCAAGTTTGAAGTCGGTTGTTTTTAACGCAGTTATTGACTTGTATTGTACCTATAGATCTTATTTTGTCTTTGAACGAATTAAGATTCTAAATATTATTCTAAATAAAAAAAATAGGTCCTTTATTAAGGCTAGTGGTACCTACATGTTAAACTTTCTACACGTTATTGCATAACAAAGATGTTTCATGTCAAAATTATGATGTAACATAATACGAGAGCTATGCCATGTTTTGGTTCTGCGGTTAATACATATAGGCTTTTCCTTATAACTTGAGCCTTCACTGTACTTTTACGTGACGCAGCAAAAAGAGCGATGATGTTTTGTTTTTTTTTAACCGACTTCAAAAAAAGGAGGAGGTTATCAATTCGGCCGGTATGTTTTTTTTTTTATGTATGTACACCGAATACTCCGTGGTTTCTGAACCGATTTACGTGATTCTTTTTTTGTTCGATGCGGGATGGTGTCGAATTGGTCCCATAAAAATTTTATTCGGATAGGCCCAGTAGTTTTTATTTTATGAGCATTTTTGTCTGTATTTGTAAATGTTGCAAGTGCAAGTCTGAAGTCGGTTGTTTTAAACGCAGTTATTGACTTGTTTATTTATTTTTTTGTGGCGGTGTAGTATTTATTATTTAGCTGTGATGGCGATGTATTATTGTATAAAGGAAAAAGTTACGTTTAGCAGGGTATATTATTTGTTACCTAAATAGTTACAATATAATACTAGCTTTCCGCACGCGGCTTCGCCCGCGTTTTCAAAGAAAAACCCGCATAGTTTCCGTTCCCGTGGGATTTCCGGGATAAAACATATTCTATGTGTTAATCCAAGTTACCCTCTAGCCTCTATATGTGTACTTAATTATAAGTAGTAGTGTAGTAGGTAGTAGGAAGAATTATGAATACATAATAATACACAGAAATACAGTATGTGTATTTAAATTAGCCTTTAAGAATGTTAGAAGTTAAAAATGTATTTTTGTTTTATTTTTCTTGTAATACATTTGGATGTGTTACTATAAATATTTCTCAATTGTTGAAGTTGTTCAACGGTTTAGGTTAAAGTTTAGTTGCATATGTTATTTTGTTTTGCGAATGAATAAAAAACTAATTAGTGTCAAACGTTTCGCAAAGGTATTGCGAAATACTTACACAAAATAATATCAAAAGAATTGTCTTTTACGATGGCATAAATACTTAATTAGTGTTTTGCATAGTTTAGGACAAGATATATATTTAATACCTATTAATCTAAGCTATTAACTGACGAATTTGTTGTTCTGATTTAGCCACGTGACATAGGATATGAAAAGTCTAACGGCTAACATCTAGCCGATTCTCAGATCTGTCAAAATTTTGTAAAAATCGTTTTGGAGGTCTTTAGTAGCAAATAGCGAGCCGTCATAAAGGTCATTTTTTAAAAAGGTCATTTTTTACAGACAATTTGCAATTAATTCTCTTGGATGCTTATGGATGTACCTAAAAACAGTCTTGACGTTCACTTTCCTATGTTTTTATATAATCTGTCAGCATAGAACATAAACGTGTGACGCTCAAGGTTCGAACATAATTTATTCTCTAACATTAATGTAACAGATGACAATAACATTTCTAGCCCGTGGGAAGACGGGTGAAATGTTTAGTTTCACTGGCTCACAAAAAGATAGCATCGAACACATTGTGCGATACGAAAGTAAGTTTATATTTTGAATGTTTACGATTGTAATGTGATTTGGAGCGGTTTCTAATTTGACTGTTACTTCCGAGTTTGGTGTGGTCTGGGTCCGTATTATGTACCTTTTATTTCCAGGCATATTACGCCCAGAATTGAACTAACTGGCAAATTCATATTATACCATAATTAACCATGGCTGGTTATTGCGATCATAATATCTGAATGACTGAATTTGCCAGTCAGTTCAATTCACGGCGTAAACTGTCTGGAAATAAGCTGTCATAATACGGCCCTGTTATCAAACTTTGTACCCCATGGTAGGATTTAGATGGACGTTTAGAAAAGATTTTGAAGTGATACTTCTTTAGGCGCGTTGAGAGGAAAATTTCAAGGTCGCGTCATGGCAATATTGTATGGTAGTCAGTTCTTCTCAATAATATATAACTTGAAATACCTCAATAATAAAATAATATAATTATTAAAACTAGGATAAAAAAGAGCTTGTATGTGTGTGTGTGTGTGCCGGGCACACGTGTCAGAAGGGAAACTTCTTTAGCAAGATTCAAAGTCGTCGCCTTACTCCAAAGTAGTTAATAAAGGTAGGATACATAAGGAATATACATTTATTTAATAAAATATAATATGAAATAGAAAGGGGGCAACGTGAAGCAGTTTTAATAAATTTTACGAATTTAAAAATATTTTCTACAACTAAGATTGGAGAAAGTGAATTTTTACTCAATTAAATGTAAATTAAATACGATATGACCTTGATTTTATATCTTAGTAAAGAAATTAACTAGAACATACAAAAAATGTGGGGTTTTTGTCGTGAAAAAGAAATGTAAAAATATACAATACAGAGTTTAAAAAGATTAGAACAAGATAATTTTCCTTCAAGATCTTCATTAAGATAATTTTTAAATTCTTGGCTTATTAGAGAATTCTTCTTCTAATTATTTTTTAAGAGTTAAAATTGAAATGAAAACTTTATAAAATTTAACTCGTTAAGAGATATTTACATGATTATATTTTATTCTAATTTGCCAGTCAGTTCAATTCACGGCGTAATCTGTGTGGAATCAGATGTCATCATCAGATCAGACGGCCGCGGCCCCAGGAATACATTATTGAAGCTTACAACTTATAAGACATGAGACAAGTTATCGCTAACGGTATATTTCGTATGCTTAAAGTTTAAGTTGCGTAACCGAAATATTTCCACAACGTTCATACAGCTGTCGTACGATATATTATCGTAACGGTACCACAGATCATAATATAAATTATAATATTGACGGTATTATAGTTTAGTCTCCCATTTATAACAGTACTGTAACTAAATTAGGTACCTACTATTTATTGGTATATGTTTACGTTTTCTCGCAGAACCATCCTCGTACTTCAAGGAATATTTTATAGAAATAATTAACGATATCGGTTCAGCCGTTCTCGAGATTTGCGCTTACCAACTCATTTGGCAATTTTTATGATATGTATCGATAAATTTTCATAAAATTTGATTATGCATGTAAATAATTGTAACATAGATTCTTCTAAATGATCTATTTTTATTTATTTTTTTTATTATTTTATCTGCGATTCAGTGTTAGATTCCACACTACAAAAATAATTTTTAAAGATGGATTTTTTGTTATTTATTTTAATATCGTTTTTATATCACGTTTAATGTAAATTGTAAACAGAATATTATGAATGTTTCGACCAAAGAGAGTCGTTTACTACTCTAGGCTCAATTTCATGTGCATAGTTTGGAAAACATTGCTTAAAGTATGTAGTCTATAATATAAAAATGAATCCCAAAATGTGTTGGTAAGCGCATAACTTGAGAACGGCTGAACCGATTTCGATAATTTTTTTATTATATTCCTTGAAGTACGAGGATGGTTTTTATGTAGAGAAAACGTAAATATGTACCACGGGCGAAGCCGGGGCGGACTGCTAGTTTATTAATAAATTTGAAAAATAAAAGCTAGGTATCTGATAAAAGTTACAATACTATGTCACAATTGTTATGTTTTCTTTACTATTAGCATGGCTCTGGTAAATACGAGTGTATTACATATGTCAAACATTTTTTTCTTCATAATTGGTGCCATAATGTCATGACTCATGACACGAATAAATTGCGAATAACAGCCCATTATAGCAAACATTTTGGTTAAATATGCAATTTGACGGTGAAAGTAAGAGGTAAATATTAGCATAGTGTGTAGACTCGATATGGTATTACTATTTTTTATCTGTGCCGCTTTTTGACGTTTTGTACAGAGTATAAAAGAGATGGTTTTGGGTTTTGTTATAAGTTGATGTTGCGATAGAATGTAAATAATACATTTTAAAATATATTCGAGATAAATGTATTTAGAGAGATTAAAGGCAAAGAATAGAGATAATATTATAACTTACAGAAGTAGCAATTTTGTATATTCGTTAATTTTGTATATTTGTATATTTAATTTTGTATATTATTTATTTATTCTAATACTAGCTACTAAACTTAGTATTTCTAAAAAATAAAATTTCACCTTACTGGCATGATATTTAAAGAAACAGTGAAGTTTATTAGTCTTTAAAATATAGCATTCAAAAGCTCAAACTATCGTCAAAATTCATATGGAAGCTAACCCAACCAAAACAAAACAACCAATTTACGTAAATATAGCATAAACGACCTCCTTTCAAAGTTGGTTAACTTCCGAATGACCAGTTTCAGTGACATTTGATAATTATATTCACGTAATATATTATATAAGTATGGGTAGGTTCAGTATCGGTGACCTGTGTGACGACTTCCTAGGAGGGATTTCTCTGCTTTGTTTTGTAGGTGAACTTTATAATTTTTATGGTAATAAATATGAATTATATTATGGAGAAAGAGTAGTTGAGATTGCGGTAAAAGCTGAAATACCACAGACAAATAATCCATCTTTAGTTTTAGAGATTAACCAGAAAGGATGAGAAACCAAAAACGGAATGTTTGTCTGTATGTATTTTTTATATAAAATCAATCGAAGTTTGACTCCACCTGGATTTTGAAGTATTTTCATTTCAAATTTAATTTAACTATAATATTTAACGGACTTCAAATAAAAATATTATTTTGCAATGTATTTTTATGGTTTAGAGTTCCGGCCAAATACAGAACTTCATTTTATTTTGAGAAAGAATTCGTTCCATATAATTTCATGCAATTATCGCATATTCTTTAATCGTCCTACATTTACTTTAACGAAGCGAACGGTGAAGACAATTTATTATTATAATATTGAAATATTATAATTGAACCGAATGAGGAAATAAATTAATTATTTCCCTTCATTTTCATAGTTTACGATACCTATTAGACAATTTTAATATAGATAATATAACAGTTTCAACACGATAGCTGTAAAGTCGAGCATAGGTATTAAATTTATGCAACGTAGTTTTAACACGAGAAATAATTCATATTGCGATTATTTAGAATCTAAATTTTAGATCAATGTTTTATCCAAATGCAGGTGAAGTTAGAAAAAGATTAATCTCGTTTTTTAAGAACATTATATTCTCTCCATCATAAGTTATTTTTCAACTACATTTATCCCGGATAAACATTCTTTGTCTATGGTCGGAATATTTTTTATCTGTAGGTATTTTTATAGTCTATGCTTCCTTATCCCTAATCAAAATGTTATCTTTATTTAAAAAGGTCTTTGGTAATAAGAGTGTTTCTCGTAACTATTTTAATGTGTGATTTTTATCTAAAATAATGTATTTTTTATACAAATTAGTTTGTAGGTACATAAATTTACTTCACCGTTATAATGTCACTGCAACTCGGTTTACGCGGCGTGTGTTAAGGGGAGGATATTGGATAAGTTATATTAAAAATATTATTTATTTTTTAAGTGAAAATATTGGGACCACTGAAAATATTGAGAATCAAATAAATTAGATTATTTTCATGGAGAAAAGTAAGGTAATAATTTTGATAAAATTTAATTAGGTATATGTTTTAAGATTAATTAGGCATCGCAGTAGTTTTTTCTATATATTTAAACTATACAATATGATTGTACTTAAAATTAAGCATATCAATGTTAGTTTAAAATGTCTACTTTGTTAAAGTTGAGTAGTAGTAGTAAAATCATGGAAAAATCAAATTTTAAATACATACAAGAGTAAATAAAGCATGCAAAATTAAATTTAGACCTTTGCAAGTCTGATTAAATTAATTTTGTTTTCTAAATAATAATAACACAAAATGCAAATGCACTTTTTTAACAGTTTGTTGTTTTGGTTAACAATATTCCACACCACTTCCCCTTAAAAGAAAGATTTCACTGTCGCTTGTAAGCACGCACACACAAACGTGTATTCGTCCCGTTCATTTACCTATTTCCTGTATGCTCTATCTCTTTCCTGCAATGTCATTGACACGGGTGCATTATTCTGTTGCGTTTAGCTAGTTTTTACTCGCCTCCGTTTATTTTTCGAAGAAAATTAAATTTATATACGAGTATAATTGAAGTAATCAAAATATGTTTTATTCGTTTTAATATTATTTAAATGATTCAACTTTGATGTTATTTTTAACGAGCTGCAACAAAAAGTGGTTCTACTTTCGACTATAGGTAGGTTTTTTCTTTTAATTCTTTTGTGTCCAAACTATATGTCTGTCTGTCTTGCATAGTATCTTAACTGAACGTAAAAAATAATATAGATTGTGAGTACGTGGTACTTACCTAATTAACATTTTAAATTTTAATTGTTTAACCGTTATAACAAAAAGCTATATCAGAAAAGATGCATTTCACATTTTTGTTTTAATCATGTTTCATATAAAGACAAAGTCCATACTAATATTATAAATGCGAAAGTAACTCTGTCTGTCTGTCTGTTACTCAAACTACTGAACCAATTTGCATGAAATTTGGTATAGAGATATTTTGATACCCGAGAAAGGACATAGGATAGGTTTTATCCCGGAAATCCTACGGGAACGGGTTTTTCTTTGAAAACGCGGGCGAAGCCGCGGGCGGAAAGCTAGTATATAATATGTTTGCTATTTAGGCGTATGTATTCACGGATGTGGTGTTTCCAAACGGTTACGACTTAGGGACCTTCAAGAATAGAGCGTCCTACCAGCAACGCACTGACAATGTCCCCGGCATTACTGGTGCCTATGGGCGACGCAGTACACTTAACATCAGGTGACGCGTCTGCTCTGTTGCCTCCTCTTATAAAAAAAAATGTGTGCATGTACTAGTGTACCTACACACGTAAGAAGATGGCGCGTAACGGATTATGTCACGCGTAACGCAAAAATGTTACACTAAATTTTTTTCCAATCCCGATAAAGAAGTTTCACTTCAAAAAAACGGATTTAAAACACAATCTTCGGAAGTATAAACGTTGTTTTTAGTTCCAGCATTAAATCCAGGAACTTTCCGCAATATAAATTGTGTTCGTTTTTATCTCGCTCCAAGTCAGGGGGAGAAACTAGTGAATAAATAATAGACAGTATCAAGCACGTACATCTAGGTGAATTTCACTTCAAGAATAGAACAAAGATTCAATTATTATATTCCATGTAAGGACTTTAATATCATTTATCATTTTTATAAGCTACTGGCGGTCCGCCCCGGCTTCGCCCGTGGTACATTTTTACGTTTTCTCTATATAAGAACCATCCTCGTACTTCAAGGAATATAATAAAAAACGAATTATCGAAATCGGTCCACCCGTTCACGCGTGATGTCGTGACAAGTGACAACGCGAAACGGGTTTCATTTATATATATATATATATATATGTTATACATATATGTAATACATTTTTCTATACCTACATTAAAATTATTGTATTTGTAAATCATTTGAATTTAAAAACCTAAACATTCAAATTCATGTTATACAATATACATGTTCTAAATTAAAATAGTGTAACTACTTAAATATGAATTAAAAATAATGCAATGTTCCGATAGAAAAGCTTATATTCTATTCCTGTGTGTAATCACTTATCTATCAGTGTGTCAAAATTCATCCGAATATGTTCAGCCATTTCATCGTCATTGAGTAACATATATCTATTGATACCAGTAATATTCTTGTGACCTGCAATAAGTAGCTTATGTATATGTATATTATACAGCGTATCCATTGCATATTACGATAAAAGGAAAATCCTACACTTTCGCTTTTATTTATATGAACATGATTTTCCAACTATATCGCCTCGAGATATATTTCAAAAGTATCTTTTCCTCTTGCGATAAATTGTAATATATCCGTAACTACCTTTAAAATTCTCAACATTAAGATGACCTTCTCACCACGGTAATAACCGAAAAAGTAGTCGAATTGAGAACCTTTTCGAGAATTGAGAATTTGTCCTTTGCCTGAAGGTTGCCTGGCAGAGATGGCTTTGAGCCATAAGGCCGCCATTTGTACATTTTAAATGGTTTTGTTTTATGTACTTTCATTTTAATATGTTGTACAATAAAGAGTAAATAAATAAATAAATGATATAATTTTCAATCAGGAGATTAAATTGAGGATTGAACACAATATTTCACGCTCTACTGACATAATTATGAACTCTTTCAATCAATATGGCTGTTTATGATGAATAGTTTTTAGATATTAAGGGCCGATTTTTCGATGCTTAATGGATAAAACTTATCCGTCCAATAAAGTATTACACGATAATATTAAAATGTCACGTAAACTGTCAAATACGGGCAATTAGAATACGTTTTTAAAATGGTAGTTTTATACATTATTCGACGAATAAGTTTTATCCAAGCATTGAAAAATCGGCCCTAAATGAAATACGTAAGACAGCATAAAATAATCATTGCGATAATAATACAACAGTCTTGAATTAAAGACTTTTTTACTCTTTTGTTTATTAATATTAACCAAAAATGAAAATAATTAAATTAAAAATTAAGTTTTGCGTTATTTGTCACACACCGATTCGCGTGAAAGTCAGTGATAAGGACTTACACTGCTTTATTCATTATATTATATTATCTACAATCATCATGTGTGTCCCGCCTCGTAATCGATTTTTTTCTATTCTTTATAAATTTATATTTATAAAGCATTTGAATGCCTTAAAACCAAAAATATCAATTTCTACAATCATCATTTAAATTTCCGTGTCCAAAATACATATATACGTAGAAGCAAAAAAAAACATTATTTTTTTATTTTTGACGTAATTTGCTGACGCTACAGGCCCACTTACCGGCCGAGAAAAGTACTAACGATTGCACAATCCGTTTAGCGTTCGTCTCTACTATCGATAATTTCGTCCTATTATGCACAACACTGTATACTTGTCTAGTCTTGGTGAAGGTCTTACGTCTGTGGTAACTTTTAGTTTTTGAGGACGGCAACACATTCGTTATGTAGTTTAATTAGTTTATGCCTAAGAGCGCTGGCCCAACAAATGATCGTCGATGTTTGCCGCCGTTACGGCGATTATTTAAAAACCCTACAATGACGGACGAGACATTTAGGCCCTCTACAGTGGGCAATGGGCGAGTAGAGGCAATCACGATATTATGGAAGCAGATGACGCGTCTGCACGTAAGAATGAATGAATGAATGAACACGTTATTTGCACCAGTAACAAAATAATAACAAAAAACACAAACAATAGAAATACGTACAAAAAGGCGGCCTTACCGCTAATGCAGCGATCTCTTCCAGGCAAACTTGGGTAGATCATGAGAATTACGTCGTATAGTGGGTCGATGGTGCACAACATTATTTATAATAAATTAAACTACTTATAATAAATAAATTATAATACATACACGTAAGCACGTTTGCTTTTCGATATAATAAAAAGAAACAGTAATAAAATACTAGATGCTTATAATTCAGATTCAGTTTTTTGTAAACAACTTTTGGGTAGGTAATAATGAATTATTTTAGCATAAAAAGTAAATAATTTAACAGTAATACAGACAGACGTAAATACTTAGGTAGAGTCATTGCAATAGTGTCCTTCACGAGATTTCAAACAAATTTTAGGTGAGGATCTTTTGCCCATAAAATAATATAATTAGGATAGTTCAATGCCGAAAGCCCGTTAAATATAAACATTCTAAAATATTTTTTCATGTTCGGATATATTTATAGCATCAGCAAGTTAAATTTGGTAACATACTATACATACTTTCGTTTTTTATACATTTGGAGATAATACCGATACGAACGAACATAAGAGGCTCATCCAATTCTGTCCTTTTTAGTGACAATGAAAGCTAAATCAAGAATTAAAGTATATTAGAAAATATTCACTAAAGCAGAAATCCTTAAATTTTTTAACTAAACAGAATAAAAGATAAGAAACGGAACGTAGTTTTAAACTATTTTATGTGGTTTCATTTGATATAAATATAAGTCAACATAATCTCGATGCATAATACATTATTTAATTTATGTAAATAAAATTTAAAGTTTTTCTATTAAGCTTAAGTTGTTGTACATATTACAATTGGTTTCATTCGGTGTTGGTTTCATCCTTAATCACTTTCTAATCAAACATAAAATTCAATCATCTTTTTTTCTTAATTCAAACAGATGCCAACGACCCACATCGAGCTCAGAAAATTTACAAACGAATGGAGTTTAAAACGAGAACATTTTACGTACAAAAAATGCCCTTTAAGCTACAAAAACCAATGTTCGTACAAACAGAAACGAAGCTGCCATATATAAAAAGAAATTCTTACGAGTATCCGAACTCGACGCAAGAAGTGCCAGAGTTCAAGCCAATATCCGATGCACAGATATCGAAAATTAATCAGTTAATCAAGGATGTTGCCAGTACAAAAAACGTGCCACAGAGTACAAATAGTTATAGACAAGGGAGGAATTTAGATAGTATACCAAGTGATAGTAAAATATTAGAATCCGTGACGGATCTACCTGAGAAAGACAGAAAATATGAGGACGCTTGTCCGCAAGGAGGAACTTGTGAATTCTTTCTAGCCTGTTGGATGAAGGGCGGGCTTCTAGAAGGTTCTTGTGGTGGTTTGCTTAAGAGTTGCTGCCACAGAGTAGCAAAATCTGGTCTCCTTGGAGTGCAAGACTCGAATAGTATCGAATCGCCTTTCGAAGGATTCAGTTATGGTCCCGTTATAAATGACGAGAGTAAGTCAACAATTAATTCAGTTGGATGTATGTCACACCGTTGCGTAACACCAATAATATAATCGATGTTTCTTTTTTAATTCACAGATATTCATCAATATGATAATTTAAACTCAATTATATAAATAGAAACGAGTTTGTTTTGAACCAATTCAAAAGCTCTTAATCATTATAGGTATCATGAATAATTTATCAAATAATGTTATCTGTACAATACAAAGACGTATAATTGCTATGAGTGAATACATATTTATTTTGTAAATATATTATATTACGTGTGAAAGTAAAAGTTTACCGAGAAATGCAATTAATATGAATTTAATATTAAGTTCCTGCTTCTGAGGATGTCAAAGTAATCTCAGCGTTTATGATTCTTGTTAGGACCTAAATTGCTTCCTAGCTGACATTTGTGCACTTAACAAATTTCTCTTGTGTTATCTAATGATTCATTTAAAATGTGACCTATTGTTAATGAGATAAGATTCACTTTTAAATGTAAAAGTTACGTTGCATTTATATCCGAAAAAGAAGACTATACTTACCTACTAAAAATGTTGAAACAATACGATTATTTTGAAAATGTATGCTGAATTACGCAACGGTGTGACTAAGTCCTAGAAATTGGACCTAACGGACTAACAGAGCTCAGATGTGGTCGTGCGGCAAGACATAGGTAGGAAAGTTCCAGATAATTTTCAGGTATTTTATTATTCAGGTACAATTAATGTAAATATATATCTTTCTAGCTCTTCTAACTATGTCTTGCTTCCTCACATCTATTTATTTATTATATTTACTTACAGTACTAATAAAATATATGCTTTTCTTTGCATGCTTCTACAGGTTGAAGGTAAGTGGATTTATTTATTTATATTTATAATTACTTTTTTATTATCTATGCAATTTTCCCAAGTTTTTCATGCCTTTTTATGTTTATGGAAATTTTATTCATACTATTTTGTGTATTGTGTATTTCTTTACATAAGTACCTATAATTAATTTTATATTTTTCATTAGGTGCTATTATTATTTCAAAATACGAAATAAAGTAGGTTTTGGTTAATTAACATAAAATAATAAATAATATTGTTTATCATAATTTTAACGTTCATCATTTTAATAAGGCCCTTTTAATATCATGTAGATACAAATATTCATCATCATCATCGGCTATGCGGGTTGGTGGATGTCGTCGAACTCATGTCGAACTGGTATGTCTTATAAGACATATTGGCTTTATCACGATACGTATAGATTATTACGTAGATTCAAATACAGATAAAAACAATGTACGGAAAAAATATTATCTATGTTATACGGCAAATACGTTTTACAATATTGTTTGAGAACTGTTATTTTATTTTTATTTTTCTCGTCTAGAATCGAAGACTGGGTTATCATCATTACCTACATACTATAAACATTCGTAAATATTGATTCTTCATAAGTAGGTATCATACAATCTTCAAGAAAATAATGTAAATTAAATTATTATACAAGGTGAAAACGTGTACGTGGCAAACTGAATTTAATAAATTGTTATAGAAATTATTGCTCATTTTAATCTATTCGTTTTTAAACAGACAAAAAATAAATAGCTAACTAAGGCCCTTTATAATTAGTACAATATTTATAATTCGTCCCGAATACAACCAAACATAACATTTTTAATAGTTTATTTATAAAATAGGTGTTACTTAAATACAAAAACACTTATAATAAAAAAAAAAAATACTTCAATCGTAACAAATATTTACGTTTTAATAACATCAACACATCCGTATACCTACTACGTCCAACAAATTAGTGTTAATTGTATAAAAAGGCACATTTTATCCCAAAATCTTCAAGGTGATTCATTTACATGATTGTGTAATGCACTTTCACTGGCGCCAGTGCGTGACGTGTGGTAGGCGGTAGTGTACACGCGCGACTATAAGTCGCTGCGACTAAAAAGTCGCACGTTTGTTTGTAGCTTTTTTGTGTTTGTAAAAATACGTTGGTTAGGCTACGAAGAAATTACAGTCCATTGACTGATTAGTTTGTATAAAACTAGCTTTCCGCCTGCGGCTTCACCCGCTTTGTCTAAAACCTAATAAATTATATACTAAAACCATCCTCTTGAATCACTCTATCTAATTAAAAAAACCGTATCAAAATACGTTGCGTATTTTTAAAGATTTAGGCATACATAGGGACAGAGAAAACGGCTTTGTTTTATACTATGTAGTGATGCGTTACCAGTGAGTCTTATTAAAAGTAATTTAGGTCATCAAACCACATGATTATTTATATTATTAGATATTTAAAATGCAAAAACTTGTTTATTGATCGCAACCAATCTTGTTATTTAAATTTAATTTATGAAAATTTATTTATTTTTTCTAAACGAGCTGTGACCGCAAAGATTATACCTACACAGTTAGTGTATAAACAATTACTACTTACTGATCAATATATTATTATAAAAATAATTTTAGGCTTAGAAAAAACATATTTTATCGCATAACCCTATTAAGACGATACACAAAAAAAAATCCACTGCTTGGCGGGCGGAGTCTAATAGCTCGCTATCGCGAACGCGGGTGTGCGCGAAGTCATTCTTGCATACTCGCCGCGCTGCCGCTGGCCGACTCGGGACAAACATGTATGGAGTCGTCATACAGTTATAATATTGTTATACATATATTTAATTGTTGATTTATTGGTTTTATTTTCTTGCTTATAAACACAAAATTATCTTCTTTTTAACAACTACTTAGACATTATTAATAATTATTAATTATTATTATTTCGTAATGTTTACTTTATTACAAAATAATACAGGTTATAAATAATCTTTAAAATAACAAAAAATATTGTTACTCTGAAAAAATGAAATGGTACCTAATTACGCGGACTACCGAATTGATTTAGATATAATTTGATGCTGACGTAGATATTAAATCATGCCCAGAAATGAAAGGTACTATTTCTGAAAGAAGTTATAAACCCTAATTCTTCTCAGTCAAAGTCAAGAGTGGAAGATATCGCTAATACAGTAAAACTGATGCGAAACTTTGGATGTTAATTTGTATATTTTTTTGTTAGTTGTTACTTAATCACGTCAAGACTACATTACCAATTTTGATAAAATATAGCTAATTGCCTGGATTTACACATAGGATACTTTTTATCCGAACTGAACACTTCTGTGGGATAAAACAGGATTCACGATATAACCTAATTCCACGCGAGCAAAGCCGCGGTCGGAATGATATTTTTTTAAATAAAAAAATTGTTTAAAAAAAACACAAAATATATTGACGCATGTATTTATTTTTTGCACTCTATTATAATTGTAATTATTCATTACAAATAATCAAAATAAAATAGCCAGAACAAAGTTAGGCCCTGGTAGGATAGGTAGGCAGGTACAGAGCAATGTGAGACGAACACTGGCTTATTTATACCAATAATAATGTATTATAAACATTAAATTAAGTTTACTTTCTAACAACGAAAATAGATAATATTAGCTAATGTGAAAACGAATCAACCAATCATCCCACAACAATGAAATGTGCACACAAATATTCATCCAAATCGGTTCATGTGATTAGGAGGAGTGACTGCAGCGCCATCCTCCGGGCCCAATTGTGTTTCCAGATCACCCAGGAACTCAATTTAATATACTTACACAAAATTTTTCGAAATGAAAACTCACATTACTATGTAAATATGAATATAAACCGGTTTTAGTACTAAGCAATTTCCCGCACAGGTGTAGTAAGTATAAATGAAATAAATATCAACATCAAATTCTTTATACAACATACTTATCTACCACCTACTAAGAAATTCTTGAAATTTTTTCGTATTTTTTTAAAATATAATACTACTCCAACGAGCTCCTGTTCCATAATTCCATATTACGTCCACCATACTTCCACTAAGTTCACCATGATTTTTTATTTCTTTGCACTTTGTTGCTTTTTGCTAAAAATGGAATCATGCGATAAAACCAGTAGAGCGTTGATAACATACATTTTTGACTGAATAAAGGTTCTTACGAAGGAGTGGGTTCACATTGTGAACAATCAGTGGGTTTATTTTCCTTCTGGATTCCGGATTTCTGAAAAGATTATTTATGCAAAATATATATATAATGAAAAAATCTTACACATTCGTTATGTACTTAAAACAGGGGTACATATCAAACATCGTCTATAATACAATTATCATCAAATTTAAAATAAAACCAACTTACTTCATTAATTTGTTCCAATTGTAAGCATTCTTTTTTCTCCAACCTTTGTTTCTTCTTCTTATTTTCTTTATTGTCCCCATTTGTCTCATTTTGTCTTATCGTGTTGTCACCCTTTTTTACGATTGCGCAAGCGACACAAGTTCCCCGTGTGACGGCCGTAGCGGGAATGACTCGTGCAGCGATCGGGGTAGGAAGGTACAGGGCGGCTCTCGCTATATTGGCTGGTCAGGCGCTAATTTCAAGTATTTCTTGTTTATTTCAAAACCATCGCATATTTCAAAATTCTAACACGGTAGACGTATAGGTTGTATATTTTATAGTTAATATCCAAAAAGTCGTAACTTTACGTTTGTTATTTTGAAGATGCCAGAGATTACAAAAAAATAACAATGAGAACTTTGTATCTTTTTTCTATCGAGAAAATATCATGGAATCATGTTTCTAAAACGGTAGACGTATTGTGTTACTATTGAACCTTCTTGTCAAGAATTTTCATCACGACAACTTTAATAATATAAAAATTACGAAGGTTTAAAAAGGGCCGTAAATGTTAGAAAAATTAATTCATCACCTTAATAACAAATTATGTAACTTATAAAAATCTAGTCAAATATCGATAATGTAGTTAATATTTATTTTTTTGTCAAAGCATAAACGAACTAAATATCGAATCTTAATTTAATTTTTATGCTAACTTACAAAATGTGGGAACATTACCGTGTTAAAAATCGGCTAAGTGCGAGCCGTACTCGCGGACCGAGGGTTCCGTTTAAACTTTTCGCAATTTTTCCTTTATCAGTGCTTCCTTTTGTGGTTTGGATCCCTAAAAATACGTAACGACTTATAAGTCGTTACGTATTTTTATATATAATGCGTACTGTTTAGGAACACCCTTTACATACAATCCGACCTCTGTAATTATAATAAATAATAAATTTTACACATTTAAGTACGAAAAAATAAGTTTTACTTAATATATAAATCGCAAGTTTAACCATCCTTAATCCGTCACGTCTAACTGCATCCCAAGCCTACTTAAATTGTTTTTAAAGCATCTTGTAAAAGCTTAACTCTTATATTTTAACACATTTCTGAGTAGTGAGTAGTTATGCATACGGAAAAAAAAACAAATATATGTATACTAGTTTTCCGCCCGCGGCTTCGCCCGCGCAGTCACAGAAAACCCGCATAGTTCCCGTTCCCGTGGGATTTCCGGGATTGCGTCATTTTCCCGGGATAAAAAGTAGCCTATGTCCTTTCTCGGGTATCAAAATATCTCCATACCAAATTTCATGAAAATTGGTACAGTAGTTTAGGCGTGATTGAGTAACATACAGACAGACAGAGTTACTTTCGCATTTATAATATTAGTATGGATGTATGTACCTACACATTTGTAAAAATTTGTTACTATGAAATGCACTCAGTCACAGCACAGGCCACAGAGTAAAAAGTAAAAACTGAAATAATATTTTTAAGCTGTAAGTTTTCTTTTTTTACGAATTAATTGATTAACTGATTCATCGAATATACCCACGTAGTTTAGAACGGATAAATATGTAATAGCACAGACTAATAATAATATACTACGTATACAAGTAATAGCATATATTTTAAGTAAGAAAATGTGTATGAAATAATTATTTAGCATTTTTAGAAATTAGATTAAGTCGAGAAGACTTATTTTAGAACCTATTTTAGAGGTCAAGGAATGATTAAAATACTTTAGACTGTAAACGACCTTCACAAAAAAAAATCAATTTCGTATTTATGACGCATGTAAAGTGATACGCTTTCAAAATTTAAATTATCTTTAATGACTCTTTACGCGTGTAGATATTGCCATTCATAAAACTAGTAAATCCAGGGAGTTACCATACTGCTGACATAGTAGTGTGGTAAAGTGATGGTGCTGGACGACCTATAGCGCTATCGTTTTCCATACTGGAATTATTACTGCTTTATGATACTATGGTAATCCCCTGATTAGATTAGGTGGAGAACATGTGTCGATATAGCATAGCAAGGCTGTTCTGCGGCCTGATTACCTGTAAATAAAATAAAATTTCCTAAAATAATTTATACGTATAGTATATTCTACCAGGAGACACGGGTCCTCCATTTATTTCGCATATATATTATTAGCTGCATAAGCTGACGACCTTTTTCAGATTAACCGAAACAAAAAAATAAAATAAAAAATAGTTTTACCACAAAACAATTTAAACACAGTCAAACTTTAAACCAGGGATCTGTCACTTTAATATTTGTTTAAGTGAAATACGACAAAACCAGATTAAAGAGAACACGCGCTTAAAGTTAAACCCTATCTAAAGTATTTTGTGGTAAGACAGTTTGGGTATTTAATTAATTTAATTTCTTGAGGTTTAGCCGATTCGGAGGAGCTTAGCTATAAACAAAAAAGTAAATGAAGATTTAGAATTCAATGTAATACCTACATAGACTATAGTTCTCAGGGCCTTGAACTAAATCTTATAACACAAGATCAATTAAAATTCCCCAAACGGATAAGTCATTCAAATTTTTTTAAGAAATATTTATAGTTATTGCAAAAAAAAGCGTAGGTATTCCCAAAATATCTAGGTCAGCGTAAACTATGGTGTAATGTTTAATTAAATAGATTGTATGTTGTATTTTCCAAAGTTTTTGCAATACCGGAGTTTGACTCATCGTAAACCTAGTTTTATCAAACAATAGTATTACAAGCTGCAATAGCTTTTTAAGTATCATTCGACGTCCGTTACAAGCATAGACAATAGACGTAAAATTAGATAAGTTGAAATGATAGGAAATTAATTTGTGATATATTAATCATCGTCTTTTTATCTTACGAATTAATAAGGTATTTAAAATGCGAATGTTTATTTTTTGTCTATTTGTCTTTCTCTTTTACATACCTAATAGGCTTATAACGAAGCGATTTTAATTTGTTTAATTAATCATACTTATCATGTTAGTTCAATAACACTACGGAAAAATACCTTATAACACACATATTTGTGCATCTTACATTCTCAATAAACTTTCCTCTCTTACATAATGAAAAAGCATAAACAAAAATGAATAAAACCGGCCAAGTGCGAGTCGGGCTCGCGCACAAAGGGTTCCGTAGCAGCAAATATAATAAATTACAGTTAAATCAACCTATCTCAAAAACTATAAGAGATACTTTGATCAAACCAAAAATCGTTGAAAGAGTTAATTAGCATGCATCACCTCTATTTTTTTTAGAATTTTATACCCCGTAGTTATAAAAATAGAGGGGGGGGGGACATACTTTTTACGACTTTGAGAGCTGATATCTCAAAAACCGTTCACTTTAAGAAAAATGTTTTTTAGAAAACTTTATATCATTTTAAAAGACCTTTCCATTGATATCCCACACGGGTATGTACATCGAAAAAAAAAATTTCATCCCTCAGTTACATGTATGGGGGGCCCCACCCCCAATTCTTTTTTTTACTATTTAGTGTCATATTTTTGTAGCGGTTCATACAACACATATTCCCATCAAATTTCATCACTGTAGTACTTATAGTTTCCGAGTAAATCGGCTGTGACAGACGGACAGACGGACAGACGGACAGACGGACATGACGAAACTATAAGGGTTCCGTTTTTGCCATTTTGGCTACGGAACCCTAAAAAGTGCACACTTTGACATCACCTAAACCCGTGACGAATTGTCGCTGTCAATTTGACATTGACATATGTCATTGATACGTCACGCATTTTGGCGGGAGAAATTTTCCGATTCGCAACGGTACATTGAATTAGCGATGGTTAGGGACGACTATGTATAATTTAATGCCTGTATTTGATCTAAGATTATTATCCATCATATTTCATTTTGTTTAACTAGAGAAAACGATCAACGCAATATAGTACATCCGAACTAAACGGACATATCCATTTTATATTTTTCACAGATATTTTTAAATATCAATGAAAAATTAAATGAATAAGATTATGTAGGCATTTAAAAACATGTTGGTATATTAAATCGTACTTCAACAAGATAATAATCATAATAACATACCTATAGAATCTTTCAAATACTAAGTGGTTGTCAAAACCATTGCCTTATGTAAAAAAGTGCTACCTCATTATCCCCTCTGATAAAGAAGTGCGTAATTTTGTATTTACTTGTCAAGTTTTATCCCATTCTTCCAATTATACGTAAAATATATTCATACTTATATTTGAAATCTCTCTTCTGTGTTTAAAATAATAACAATAAACTTTTATGTCGTATTTTAGTCTTCTTTATATTAAACTAACTGATCGCCCTACTCTATCTGGTTTAAATTTGATTAAAATCTTACTAAATGTTACCGATTTGAATCATCAAGGAAACAATCTTCCCTCTTAAAAATATTAGTGTATAAATTTATAAAGAATAGAAAAAAATTCGATCACGAGGCGGGACTCGAACCGCTTCAATTCAAATGCTTTATAAATATAATATTTATAAAGCATTTGAATGCCATAAAACCAAAAATATCAATTTCAATATTAGTGTAAATTATTCCTTTAATCTAAAGTATAGCCTCAGGAAATAAAAATGGTACTCCTAAAATTCCTTAAAAAAATGGCAATCAAAAATATAAACGTAAAATGAATAGGCGTATTTTTAATAATAATTGGAGAACATTGCGAAATACGGAAGTGCCGGCAACATTATCTCGTTAGGTAACAGCACAGATAATGTAACAGTGTTAACATTGATAAAGCAGATTGCGCAAGCCTGATGCATCCACTTTCAATGTATCGATTTACTTTTAATATTGTATGATGATTTTAATCCGTGGTATATAATTGCTATTTGACCACCTCCTTGGTACAAGTGGTTGACGCGTGAGCGTAGCACCGAGGGGGGTTCGATTCCCGGTGGAGACGAAGAGAAAAAAATGTCTCGGTCTGGCAGGACACAGAAGGCTGATCACCTACTTGTCCCTAAAGAAAATCGATCAGTGATACAGATGTATAATGCATCTGCCCCTTACCCCACTAGGAGACATGGGACTTCACTTAATATATTGCTATTAGTATCATGTAGGTTTCAGAAGTCTATTTGCATACCTACCTAACTATATAGTTTGTTTTTTGGAATTTGTTAAATTGTGAATAGAAAAACACATAAATATATTGTATTACCTACTGAGCCGACGGTCCCGGGTTCGATCCCCGGTCAGGGCAAATAATTGTGTGATGAACTCAATTATTTGTTCTTGGGTCTGGGTGTTATTATCTATATATGTATTTATTAAATATTATATTTATCGTCGCCTAGTACCCACAACACAAGCCTTAATTGAGCTTACTGTGGGACTAGGTCGATTTGTGTAATAATGTCCTATGATATTTATTTATTTATTTATTATTTATTACATTTTCTAATATTCACGGCTTATCTGAGTATCTTATTTATAATCTAAGTTAATATTATCTACTTCTTTCAGACATAGTTTACTTATACAGTCCTATCTATCTCTACACTTAAATACATCAATATCGATTGAACATTTTACATGTAAACCATAATATACAGACTTACTTTTCCATTCATAAAACTTTAATAAAACCTCGTAAAATTTCTTCATCAAGTATTTCCAAATAACAGTCATCAAGCGAAACTAATGACGTCCAATAACTAAGTTAGCCAAGTAATAACTAAGTTACTAAGCATCAAAGTGATTTAAAGCGTTATCGACTGTTAAGTTAATGCATAAGTAAATAGTGAAAGGATCAGCGGAAGACGATCGCGGAAACCACGCGATTGGTGTGTGGTCCAAGTTAAAAGAAATAGCGGGAAGTTGAATATAATATTAATTTTCGAAAGAAAATATTTTAACTTCTCGAAAACATTATAAGTACCCTTGTCTATTAAAGATTAGAATTAAAAAAATATATAATATTAAGGCTTTAGTTGCGAAAAATTATCTTAAATATGCAGTAAGCCCACCAAGACTGTAATGTGTTATTTTTATGCATGTAATAAATGTAAAAATATTGATTAGTATCCATCTATGCAAAATTTTATATTTTATTTGGTCTAAAGCGGGAGAAAATAACATACGTTATTTTCATATGTAAAATGTAATCCAAATTGCAAAACATATCTGCATGCTATTACTATAGCATAATTTTTAATAATATTTTTTCCATAACTTAGTAAATCGCTCTCTAAACTCTTATATCTTGAACCACAATAATGCAGACGATGTCTTTACATCCGCTTTACGAAATGACGAGCGAACCAAGGGCACATTATACTATCATTAATAACTCATTATTACATAGTTTCTATAATGTGACTTTTACTAGCTGTTTTGCTTGAACGCTTTTGGTAAAGTAGTTTTTTTAAACAAAATAAGCAATTTAAATAAAACCTAAATACTATTGAAAAAGAAAATACGCAACTGAAATTTTACTTGCGTATTTTCCTTATAATAAAATCACAGTTATATTGGTATAGTTTTTCGCTAGCTTTGAGGATTCAAACTGAAATACTACTTTATAAAGCTTTTTATTTCCACTGCCGAGGCAAAGCACTTGTTAGACCAATAATATGCGAGGATGTGAAGCGAGGAATGTATTTGTAAATAACCGATAGTATGGCTTTAAACGTTAAACGCTTAAAATTTCAATCTAAATGAAGCGATATGATTGGTTATTTACTCTCTGTTAATAAGTATATAGTCTACTAGCTTTCCACCCGCAGCTTCGCCCGCGCAGTCAAAGAAAAACCCGTATAGTTCCAGTTCCCGTGGGATTTCCGGGATAAAACCTATCCCATTTCCCGGGATAAAAAGTAGCCTATGTCCTTTCTCGGGTATCAAAATATCTCCATACCAAATTTCATGCAAATTGGTTCAGTAGTTTAGGCGTTATTGAGTAACAGACAGACAGACAGAGTTACTTTCGCATTTATAATATTAGTAAGGATGTTATTTACAAACACATTCCTTGCTACACATCCTCGTACATTATAGGTGCACCCTAATCCACCACGCTAGTCGAGTATGTGGCTAAATCCAAAAAAATGTATGTACATATATATATATATTTTCCATACATCCAGTCAGCCCATCAGTCGTTTACTTGTCCAACTAATTGACATATCCTTACAGGAAATAACTCATTACTTTAACAATAAACACGCAAACAACCAACGAAGAAAACACATAAATCAGAAATCTATACAAATATTATAAAACTGAAGAGTTTGTTTGTTTGTTACGCGCTAATCGCAGGAACCACGGGTCCGATTTCAAAAATTATTTCAATATTAGATAGTTCATTTATCAAGGAAGGCTATAGGCTTCATATCATCACGCTAAGACCAACAAGAGCAGAGCAATGCGAGGTACAGCTAGAAAATAAAAAGAATAACTTCATTCCATAAAAACGATGTTCATCTCACTATAATTTCTTATTTCACCCACATAATGATATATTTACGCATCCATTGTATAGGTATTTGGAACAATAGGTATGAAATATTTCAATAAAAAATGAAAGTTTGGATCCGTGTGGACGCATTACAAAGTTGTGAACGAATTTTTACAATGTGTGTCAATTTTTATTGCTTCAAGGAATTTAAGATGAGGTTTTAAAGATCAATTTCTTTTGTGTGGAATTTTTATTATCATTCAAGTTACTGTTACTTTCATCTTGAAATATAGGTACCTACGTTAATATATCTAATTTTTTATAAGATTTATTTTGAAATTTATGTAGGTAACAAGGAATAATAAATATTGTAAGTATATAATATAGCCTGAAAAAGTAAATACGTATACTCAAATTCAATATTAAAATTAAAAAAGTATAATTACCTACTTAGCATAAGATGACCACTTTAAAAAAGTTTATAGGGTTTTCTATTAAGTGGGACACAGATTGTGTATATTTTAACTACATAAATAGTCACTACATAAATATTACGCACACAATAACAAATTACATAACACACATAGCACACTAACCTAGAAACGGATACGAGGAAATAAAAAACCTGCCTCGGAAGTTCAGCGAGTAATTATGACTAAAATATGATTAAATGTTCTACGTAATGCTAGCTTTTGTTCCTGGCTTTGCGCGTGTGAAAGTGCGTTGATTTTATATTGTTTTATAATTTAATTTTGTTTTTAAATTGATGGAATCGACTTTTAAGCGCGTCACACACGGTGACAAATGACCCGAAACACTGACACAAAATTTCGGGTCATTTGTAACAGGATGGCGGTTCACCGTGTGTGACGCGCTTTATAATTAAGCCAGTTGGATTGTCTAAAAATGACGTTTCGTTAACCGTACACACCGTACACAGATTACATTATTTATTTCCTTTCCACTCTTGCGAAAAATTAATCTATCAACGCACAGCCTAAACTACATAATATGATGATGTAGGCTACTACTAATAAATAATTTCAAATTTCTACCCTTAAAGGGATAAAAGGGAAGGGAAAATGAAAAGTACCTACCATGAAAACTATTTTAACGCGGGCGAAGCATGAGATCAAAAGTAAAATAGGAGATGAAAGGTACCATGAAAATTTTGACGAGAGTTAAGCTGACAAAAGCTATTTACAAAACCGGCAAAAGCTATTAATAAAATCTATAATCCTACTAATATTATAAATGCGAAAGTTTGTATGGATGTATGGATGTTTGTTACTCTTTCACGTAAAAACTACATAACCGATTACAATGAAATTTAGCACACATATAGAGGGTAACTTGGATTAACACATAGGATAGTTTTTATCCCGGAAATCCCACGGGAACTATGCGGGTTTTCCTTTGCAAACGCGGGCGAAGCCGCGGGCGGAAATCTAGTTCTAAGATAAATCCACAATATTTCCGATACAGCGGCGCCACAACACGTAACAAACAAAATGTTGGACAGCTTTCACCCATGACATAATGTTACATTACCTTACAGATGATCACATGCGTTTAAGTGTGCCGATCGCTGGCTCTGAATAGCAATGAGGTGGAATGAGTTTATTATTGTTATTGTGTGATTGGTGACCGATAGAGGTTATGGAAAGGGGCTAATAGTTTACGAATATAGGAAATTTACTAGGAAATGTATGATCAAACGTTTTCTAGAGATATATTATGTTGCTGTCGGTCCGGTGTAGTTTGATTTGTAATCTTTTAGAGCTATTAATTTTTTATGTCGTAGATTATGAGGTATTTTTGTCAGGTTCGACTAATACGTACGTATACGTAGGTATGCTGCAGCTGCAAACATGGAGTGCAAACATGTGCAAACCATATAACATTATTCATGAAATACATTGTTCTAATTACCACACATTGAACTGACACAAATAAAGCCTTCCAATACAAACAATATTACATCAATTATCTAATTATAATAACAATAATCAAGGTCGTTTCAAGGACACTAATCGTCTAGAATATATAAATACAGATTATTTGGCATAGTTCTGTTTCATTAGAATGCACACAACTCTCTACGTTATGTAAGTGACATGAGCCAATGCTTACATTTTTAGATTCCTTAATGTGTGGTCACTCCATGTTTGACTTATTGCAATGTAGGATTAAGTAATGTTCTACGAATATTAGTTCATATCTTCTTCCTTTCTTTTTAGGAATCCTTACTAATATTATAAAGGCGAAAGTGTATTTGTCCTTCTTTCACGTCGCGACGATGCGATTTTGGTATGATTTTTAAGCGACTTAAAAAAGAAGAGGTTCTAAATTCGACTGCATGTTTTGGGTTCGTTACCTCAGAACTTTCGTGAACCGATTTTGATGATTCTTTTTTTATTTGAAAGCTTTTGTCCTACGATTGCTCCCATTTAAATTATGTACCTAAAGTGTTATTTGCCGGCGGTTTTGTTTTTTGTTAAAAAAATATTTAAATAGGAAAGTTTGTTTGTTCGTCTTTCTTTCACGTCACAACGGAGATATTTACGGTATAATTTTTGTATCTGGAGATAGTTGAAAGGATAGAGACTAGAGAGTAATATAGGCAGCTTTTTAGCGCGGTAAAACACCTCATTTCCATGGGAACTTCCTTGATAACAATAACATTAGCTACAAAACAAAATTGCGACATCAAAATGATGAAGAAAAATTGCGAAAAAAAAATATGTAAGTCATTTACATAATAACAATATATGTACTAAAATGGATTATAGATTGCATGACTTCTACGTTTTCGAAAATTAACAAACGTAGGTGTGAAATGGTTCGTATCATAAGCTGTTATAGAGACCAAAATGATTTCGACATTTTTCGCAATACAGTTTATAGTCGAATTTTAATGTACCTCGATCATAACCTATTAGTCGTTTTTAGCTTGTTTTTATTTCGTTTTATGAAACAGTTTGTTTATCGAGGAAGGCAACATCAAGTTACCCCCAATAGAAGCGGAACAACAATAAAAATGTTGCAAAAATATTCCTTTGAGAGCAGACGAAGCTGCATGAGTCAGCTAGTAAATCTATACATATATAAATGAATGTCTGTATATCCTTTATAGAATCGCAAACTATGCATTATCTACGTCCTTGTAATATTACTCCACACATTGCGTTGCCTGCAAGCGAATTTACAAAGGTTTGAGTCACGAGTCGGACTCTAATAGATGAGCTTTTGTTTATGCATATTACTCGACAAAACCTAATTTATCTCAGTAAAATATTGACTCAAATGGATTAGGTTTTGTCGAGATATTTTCAAACATTACATACGAACAAAACCTAGTCGAGTATAGTCTTAATTGAGATCTCTTCAGCAAAGTGTTGTGCATGAGCTCACGAAGGTTTCTGTGTTGATATGAACAATCTTCGACAAGGGAAACCAGGGTGTACAGCTAGTTATGCGATAAATATCAATCAGCGTCAATCATTGATATATAATTTATTCATATAACTTTCAATTACTCTAAACAATGGGATCTTCAAACACGCAACATTCTACCATTGTGCCAAATATCAAGATACCATGAAATCATGCCATTTCGCAACTTTAAGTGGCTCTTACATAACTCCATCCGTTTGACATTATGCGTTTTTAATGCATACCTTATTATACTGTACTTTTGATTGAAAACTACTAGTTAAATACTATTCGGTAGAAACTAATCAATTCGACCTTCGCATAGGGCCGATTTTTCAATCCTTGGTTAAAATTTATCCATCTAATAAAGTATTACACGAACATTTTAAAATGTCACCTGTAAACTGTCATATATGGACAATTAGAATACATTTTTGAAATGGTAGTTTAATACGTTATTCGATGAATAAGTTTTAACCAACGATTGAAAAATCAGCCCTTATTCGGACGAATGTTACCTGCTTGTATCGCGATGTAATAATATACTTACATTTGGTAAATCTTTATTGTACCTAATAGGAAAACTGATTTATAGATATGTATCATCGAAAACTATAGACACCTGTAAAGTAAAGTAAACGTACATCAATACTAACAATTATTAAAGACAGTAATTTATACTACTTAGGGCCGATTTTTCAATGCTTGGATAAAACTTATCCGTCCAATAAAGTATTACACGATAATATTAAAATGTCACGTAAACTGTCAAATACGGGCAATTAGAATACGTTTTTAAAATGGTAGTTTTAAACATTATTCGACGAATAAGTTTTAACCAAGGATTGAAAAATCAGCCCTTTTAGATATTGATTGATCAAAATATGCAGCGATACTAAACTTTCATTGCAAAATATAATTTTTATTAGACAAATAACTACTGAATTGTAAAGCATTGTAGAGTCGTCCTTTACGGTTCCGTGTTCAAGAAACATCATCTTTTTATAAGGCGGCTTTTAAACTTGGTTCATAAACCTACAATCAGTCCAAAACAAGCTGATAAATAAAAGAGTACCAATTGAAATAATAATATAAGAATACATAAAATAGAAAATTAGGAGAAATCGGATCATTCATTACTAGATAGGGAATAAACGCGTTAAACTTTCAACTTGCGGTGAATGTATTGAATGTCTTTCCACGGTTCACTTTTAGGTCAAGAATTCAATGGATCTTATGACATAATTATTTTCTATAAGGGCTGATTTTTCAATCCTTGGTTAAAACTTATTCGTCGAATAATGTATAAAACTACCATTTTAAAAACGTATTCTAATTGCCCGTATTTGACAGTTTACGTGACATTTTAATATTATCGTGTAATATTTTATTGGACGGATAAGTTTTATCCAAGCATTGAAAAATCGGCCCTAAATCATATCTATAAGAGCCGATTTTTCAAACCTTGGTTAAAATTTATCTGTCCAATGAAGTTATTACACGAACATATTAAAATGTCTCCTGTAAACTGTCAAATACGGACCATTACAATACATTTTTGAAATGGTAGTTTAATACGTTATTCGATGAATAAGTTTTAACCAAGGATTGAAAAATCAGCCCTAAGTAAATAATTAAGGTAAATACCTAAACTGAAAACTGCGGCGTCACTATCGTGATTATCTTTTGTGCCCGTTGTTTATTCGTGTAAATTAAAATGGCATATTTGGCTGAATAATAAAACATATTTTTTATTAATGTTACTCACTCGAGCGAAAACATCGACCCATGCCTAATCAAAGACCCTATAGAATCAAAGGCAAAGAATTTCTATTGACTATTTTTTCCAGTTGTATCATCTTTTTTGTGAAAAACTTAGTTCAATAAGTAGATCTTACTGTATCCATAGACCAGAGTAACAATAGCTTATAAATTGGAACATTGCCCCTTTGTTCATTTTATTATATAAAATTTATATGAAGTGTTTAAAAATAATAATGGCTTAATGTTACAATGTCATCTTAATTTCTATTAAAACGTTTCATTGTTTTGTCAAGTTATGCATTTTTTTCCCCTCTATTATTAAATGCCCACATAAAAAGAAACAAAGACTAATAAAATATAATTGTTTTACTCAAAACTATGTCAAAAATGAGGAAACTGTTTCACGCTCTAGATTGAGCTGTGTTAAATTAATTACAATATATTTTTTGCGCTTTCTATTCGATTATTATCCTATATTCTATTGCAAAATGCATACAGATATATTGTAATCATATGTGAAGGTCTTTTAGTTTAAAAAATTGTGCCATGATTTCGGAGGATTACAAAACTATCATAGATGCAAGGCAGATACAACATAGATGGTAATGAACTAATGAGATATAAATAAATATTATATTTTTTTTAATTGTATTTTGAGGTTCTCTTTATGTGGTTATAGTTATAGACTAGCCACTAAATTAAAATGCCACTAAATCAATGTTTAAATCTCACGAAACCATTTGAGGTTTGGCATAACGACGAATTTGCAGCTCTACATTCCGTTCTCTTTAGTACCTATCTACTAAAAGGAGATTAGGTTCTTTAACTTTAGTTATTTCATTAAAAACAAAATATGAAAAGACGACAAGACATTTTAAAATAGTTGCTATTTAAAATTCGTATCTCCGTAAGTAAGATTTAAACAAGTTAATTTGTTTAGACAGTCTACCTCTAATTAGTATTATAAAATCCTTTGCTCAAATTCATCTCATTACATAGCTTACATTATCATATAATAATCTACAGTATTCTTATTAACCAATAGGTAATTCAGGAACTACGGATAGACTCAACCAGACTCGTTTATATATTTAACGCTAGGCCGATTAGTTTTTACTAAACCAGTACATAAGAGTTACACATGCAATTATGTAAAGTTCATTATGTCATGAACACTTTCAGTATCTTTTACAACGTTTTAAATAACGGACGTATTAAAGGTATTTTAATCTGTGCAAAAAGGCGCGAAATTTTGACAGCCATAGACATTTTTTTTTAAATAGGCCAGTGCATTTTTTTTGTCAAAGTGTTGTCATATTGAAATTATAATTTTTATTTTTAAATGTGGGATAAAGTGAATATTTTGAATCAAATTGTGTTGTTAAGGTGTAAAAGTGTTCTAAATTACAAAATATCAATGAAGTGATTAGTAAATAATTTAATTGAAATTGTTTTACGGGTGTTAGTAAAATTTATAGAACTTTAAAGATATGAGATTTTTTCGGTTTCAAAGTTTCATAAATCTGAAACATATTTATTTCATACTGTTGATATGTCACGGTGTTAAATCGCAAGGTATTTTGGAGTGGCTTTTTTCGAATTTGTTGCCAGATTTGGAGGCAACCTCTCCAAAAATGCCAAAGTTTGAATTTAAAGGTAATTAGACTTGATCGTTTGAATTGATTTGTAAAATTAGAGATATTTTAAGATATTGTGTATCTCTAAGGCTCTATAGAGGTACATCATGACTCACTAAATCTTAAATTGTTAAAAAAAGCATTATGCTCGCTCCTTTTAAGTATAATTCTCATTTATAGTTCCTACGGAATATAATTAATATGTTAAAGAATTTGAATTCTTGAAAGGCTAGGCTTGAGTGTGTTTATTTTAATGAAATATTATTGTTTGAAAGTCAGCTTCATCTTTGATATGAATACCTACATATAAACGTTTTTCTAATGTAAATTTATATTTACCAAACTTAAGAAATACTCGTAGAAGCAGATTATATGTACAATCGTAGTATCATCACTCAATAAAAATTGTTTATTAAGAAATATATACGGTACTAAAAAACAACTAACTAGCGATTAAAACTTCGGTTAGGAATCAAGATGACTATTATTATCTAAATTCGAAAACTAACCAATTCAAGCAGATGAAAGAAGCATTTTAGAACTTAGTATGTTAGTTAAGTCGAAAATATTCTGACATTCTATACAGAATTTTACTTACTAACTTACTCCAAAAAACGCAGATACATTTTGTAGAGCTTTTTACAAATATCATAAGCCACTTAAAACCAAAAATGTAATTTAAATAACTCCAAACATTACTATAATTTACTTATTGCTCATTTCAGGTTGCGGCGTAGCAGTTGGCAAACAGACAGCTCAACGACGTATCGTCGGCGGTGATGACGCGGGCTTCGGGACCTTCCCGTGGCAGGCGTACATTAGGATAGGATCATCCAGGTTATTTTGTATTACGCAAATTGTAGATATAGTTTCCTAGCTCTTAAGAGTATAAGAAGATGTATTTTTTTTCAAATGCTGGCAACACTTTAGTATTATTGTGCATACGAAACTAAATGATTTTGTATTACACAAATTGTAAAAATAGCGTTTAAGAAAAGAACGTAATCTGGAAAGGTTAGCAACATTTTAGTACCAAATAGGACCTTTAAAATTATAGCCAATTCCTTTTTCGAAGGATACCTATACCAGATAATTACAAGATAATTACTTTATATCTAGTGACCCGTCTGCTATATTAATTTATCTACTTAATTAAAATAGGCAGGAGATTTAAAAAGCTCCATATTATTTAGGATCGAGGATTGCTATTATAAAATAAATATATTCTTTATTATCATGTCATCAGCTAGACTTTCACGTATTTAATAAGTTGTAACTAATGTAAATGTCACAGTAACAATAACTAACACATTAAATAATATAATTATATTTAAGTTTTCAGGAGAGCGCACAATTTAACATTTTGTTAATAAATGTAAAAAAAATCATATTGAACAGAATTTGTAGTCTGTACCGTCAAACCAAGAATTAATCATAATTATTTAGGATAAGAAGCCTTAAAATTTTCTTGTTTTGGCGTTACAAAGTAAAAGCAAAACATAAAAGTATTGGGTTTTCACTCTGTAATTCGACCATAGAAAGTATTCTGCATTGACCTAATTTTAAATTGGTGATCAAATTCCAAAAAATGCATCTTTCGTAATTGCAGCACATGGCTGTTAATAAAGTTTCACACTTTTATAGAAAATTCTTTATTATTTTTTTCGTTCGTTGTATTATTAAAATATGAATAATAAACCATTACATTAGTTTCGAAATTGCAATCTTCAATTTACTATGAACCCAATACGTTATGTTTTGCTTCTTACTGTCTCTCAATTTTCATCTGGCAACATTATATTTTGAGAGAAAATATCACTAACCATAGACACAAAATGGACTGATAATAACCGTCAAAATTTCACATATAGATGAGACAAATTGGCACATTATAAAAAAAAAGTTGATAAAATTACACAATAATTTACAACACTTAGAAAAATTGCACTTAATTAACAAAACATATTCATATTTATTGCATATTTTCAAAATTTTCACATTGTATTCATACTTTACACTGAGCAATTATTAAAATTACCCTATCCTATATTATCCAACAATATTTTTTTTTAAACCATTTATTGATAGAAAAATAAACATACATTAAGCATACAGAAGAAACACCACATAAATCGACACGATTTGATCGTGGTGCACATGCATTCTAGACGTCAAACAAATACTAGATAGATTAATATAAATTTTGTTGCATTACATATGAAATTACCACGAAATTACATTGAAAAATACATTAATTAATTTAATTAATTTGTAGGCATATTCATACTAAAAAGGAAAGAGGAGATTCACACAGTAGGAGGTTTGACGATCCAAATTTTATTTCTCAACTGGTAAACAGCCTAGAGACGTGTAATTGTGATGTCTGAAAGCAGAATTATTTCCAGTATAATAATTTGAGGTTATTCTCAGTCCACACATCATGTCTATACAATTACTAACTTACTAAACCATTAATTTTACAGATGCAACATGCTTATGTCGATATTCGAGCTAATCGGTTGGAAACAGTGTTGGATAGAGAGGTAAATGTGCGAAAGAGACACTACACGTTCGAACGTCATTGGAACTTTTTTAAATGTAAACGAACTTTTTTTGTATGACTACAATTATTCGTCTGTATAATTTTTAAATTAAAATGTGTCTTAACGTGATTTTGTTTGATTTCTTACAGATGTAGTATTTTTGTTAATATAATTAATGGTAACATAGCTTTTTTTAACGATTCATATATACTCAAATGAAAGGCAAGTACATTTTTTGTACATAATTTAGAAGTAAACATAAGTATAGCCATACAAAATTAAATTTGTTTACACAAAAAGTTCTATGTTTAGTAGTGCACGGTGTCTTCCATAGATGATATAGCAACAAATTTGTATAATGTAGATTTCTTTTCGTAAAAATTGGTTTAATGTTCTCATACATATTGTAATTGTAAAAAAAAAACTTATAAATGTTAATGGGGTAAGATCAGACATCGTTATATTTACCATAATTTATCCAATAATTCTATAAGGCAACACTGACAGTTAGTTCCGATTTTCCGACGCTAATCAAATTGCAGCAGGGGTAAAATCCTGATCCTGAAACAGGCATTAGATTTTTTTAATCCAACATATTTAGAGTATACCTTTTTTGATGTTAATAGAAACATTTTTAAAATGGTTAAAATAATTATAATTGATAGTAATATCTAGTATATTATTATTAGTCTGTGGTAATACTGTTGAAATGCGCGCCAAATTACAATTTGCAGGTTATTTTTAAATTTGCTTTGAATTTTTTTACTGATGACAACCTTATTTTTTTGTTTTGTATAAAAATATAATGAATTAGTATTGTTCGGTCTTACCTCAAATATTATGTAGTTAGGTGCATGCTAGCTTTCATATTATATTCTTTCGCACATTTCTCTTCTATTTTGTACAGATATTTACTGGTAAATAGTTATTTAATATTAATAATTGTCGTGCATGATAATAAGTTAGTTTATAAATAATTCATAAGGTATTCGATGCATGTTTATTTTACTTTTAATTAAGGGTTTTAATGTCAGTTAAGACTCTTAAAGTTTTCTTTTATAAACTAATGTTCATACGTTGTAATTCTTAGAACTCAATTCCTATCCCTTTCTTTCTAAATATTTTTTTTTTAATTTGTGCTAAGATACCACTAATATGGACAATTTTCATAGTAATTAAACGAATCATTAATTTACATGTCAAATTAAAATACTTAACTAATGGAAAATTGACTGCTTTATTTAACAGTTATAAATACTATCAATAAAATTGCTTCCCTAATGTCTTACCTACTTACGGCACCTATTAACGCAATTTTATTCTCCATCTAAAAAAAAAACAGTATGAAGATGCTTCAATAGATCGTATATTAGTAGAACCGATTTGCGCGATATTATGAAGCATTGTGTCTGTATTTTGTTCTTGTGCTAATACCCAGCTTATTTAAGATTTCCCCATTTATATGTCAACACTACGAACCGCATTAGCAAGGATGCGTAAAATGAGAATTAGTTCTTAGAAGTATTGCGTTTAACACGCATCGTAACGCAAGATGGCACATTACTTAATTACCTACTCATAATAACCGCGAAATGATCACGATTTGGAGTGCAACGAACTGTTATTAATATAGGGAGATTAGTATTTAATATGTGAATATACGGATAAGTGGTAACATATTTCTGGCCTATGTACAAATCTATGCTATGCACATGAATCTATATTCGTTAATAGGTACTGAGCGGAAGTAAGGTTAAAACATTATTTTAAAAGTATGCTTACTGCGTATTCTAAGTGTATGGACTATTCGTCATAATTCATACTAATGTTTATATATATAAATTGTTCATATATACCATGGTCATTTTTGTATCATAGAAATAAATCAGCACATCCTGTAAAAACACACTCGTTATTAAAATAATGTATGTAAACAAACGCCTATCAAAAACAAATTCAACACGTAACTTATTAGCGTACCTAAATTAAATGTACTTACTTCCCTAAAACTATCTACTTCTTAATTATTCTTCAATACATCCCTTTATTCACAATATACAGATACAAACAGTAGGAAAACTTCATACAAACGTTCGAAATGGCTCACGCACACAAGCAAGCGTGTTAACGAGAATCGTAAGAGCGGCCGTACACGGGCAGCTCGAACGGTCAGTCGGTGACTGCTCGAGCTGTCGCTACAAACCACGCAGTTGACGGCTTGAAGCGGTCGTGACTGCTCGAGAAGTCCGTGTACGGCAGTGAATGAATGTCTATAGTTAACAGCGCGGTCGCGGCTTCAAGCCGTCGCGTCGGTCTCAACTGCTTGAAGCGATCCGTGTACGGCCGCCCTAAGGGTATAATGACAAAACAGATATAAAAATCACGTAAACACGCTTGCTTGTGTGCGTGAGCCAATCCGAACGTTTGTATGAAGTTTGCCTACTGGTTGTATCTGTATATTGTGCTTTATTCCTGCATGAAATATAATCATTACATTTCACACATTACCTAACACTACACAAACGAACATTCCAGATGTGGGGGTTCCCTTATATCCCGTCGCCACGTGGTCACGGCGGGACACTGTGTAGCGCGGGCACAACCCCGTCACGTGCGCGTGACGTTAGGCGATTACGTCATCAACTCGGCTGCAGAACCCCTGCCTGCGTATACGTTTGGAGTTAGGACTATTAAGGTATGTGTTAGCTGCTGTAGATATTGGTTACAGTTTTAACATTGTTAGTGAAGTAGTTTTAGTGTATCTAAATAATCACGTCAAGGTAGATTGTAAGTAATGTAGAGCCCAACTTAAAAGTGTAATTATCCACTATCTTATCCAAGTTCTTACTGTCAAATCGTAGAAGGAGCAAATAAATGCAATATGCTATAGTCTTATGATGATGAAAGAAAATAGTTAAGTATAAAGTATTTTTATTTTAATTTACCCTTGTATAGGCAGTTTTATAAAATTCAAATTAAATATAATTTTTTTTATTACTTTGAAAAGGACACACACTTTATATAATTATTTTTTAAATTATTGTTTAATAATAACTGTTCCAGGTGCACCCACTCTTCAAGTTCACACCACAAGCTGATCGGTTTGATGTAGCCGTCCTCACCCTAGATAGAAATGTTCACTATATGCCACATATCGGTAAGTATTACATGGAATACTTAATAATAATAATTAGACTGGTTCCCTTACGGCCTTAATCTTAATAATTTAACCATTTTAGACTTGTTCCCTTAGGGCCCTAATCTTAATTGAACTATTCTAGTATATCTAGTGTATTAGCCAAATCAATTTAATACCATTCTCAATCTGCCTGCTCAAGCCTGTTCGCTACTTTCTGATTAAATTTCAATTTTGTCCAAGCCTTACCTAGCTGACTGCCTGCCCGAATCTTACCCTACTACATATCTGTTTACCCTAACCTTACCCTACCTGCCTGCCCAAACCTTACTATATTATAGTTTTCAAATATGGCTTGATCCTACGACAGGCGTCACAGAACCATACAAAATAATTCTTAACGAACGTACGTTCACAATTTTATTTATTATCACCTATATTTTTATCATTTACTTCTCGCTTTTATTACAATTGAAATTCAATACGATATTATTATTAAAAACATAGTTTTTTTTACGTTACACGCTATACTTATCTCGTTTGACATATGATTTATCCATAGCGTGTGTAGAGAATTGTATGTGTAGAACCATAAGCTAATTCGCCATTAATATTAATTTCTCTCTATCCAGCCCAATGTCCGAACTCGGCACAGACTTATTGCGATAATTTAATTCAAATTACAATTTCAAATTTACTTATTATAGCTCCAACTTATTACGATAATTTTATTCAAATTCACTTAGACTAGCTCCAACTTATTACGATAATTTCATTCAAATTCACTTATTTTAGCTTCAACTTATTACGATAATTTTATTCAAATTCACTTAGACTAGCTCTAACTTATTACGATAATTTCGTTCAAATTCACTTATTTTAGCTTCAACTTATTACGATAATTTTATTCAAATTCACTTAGACTAGCTCCAACTTATTACGATAATTTCGTTCAAATTCACTTATTTTAGCTTCAACTTATTACGATAATTTTATTCAAATTACAATTTCAAATCCATTTATTTTTCTTTTTTCCTAAAGCCTTATTTTTTGCTCACCCACCTCCTTTTAACGTCTCTCCTTACTTAATACATACGGTGGCCTGGAAGATATCGCTACCTAGCGCTAAGGCCACCATTTGTACACATTATTTTCCTATTATCTTTACTTAATGTGTCTCTATTTCTTTTGTGTGTGCAATAAATAAATTAAATTCCAGCGCCAATCTGCCTGCCCGAGCGCGGGTCGGACTTCCTCGGGCAGTACGGCTGGGCGGCGGGGTGGGGCGCGCTGAGCCCGGGCTCGCGCCTGCGCCCGCGCACGCTGCAGGCCGTCGACGTGCCCGTGCTCGACAACCGCGTGTGCGAGCGCTGGCACCGCGCCAACGGTGAGTGTGTGCAGCATTAGTGCTATTTATTTATTTATTTATTTATTTATTTATGGTCAGCCAACAGTTATTACATCAGTACAAGCATACAAAAAAAGATTACAAAACAACTTACATAAATGTAATAACTACTTATAGGCCAACACCACATGCGAAATAAAACGGTTTACGGTTACATATTATGACAATAACTACAACGATTAATTCGAAAAAAATAAGTTAAAAAGAAAACAGTGACTTATCTTACTTATCAGTGTATCTTACATTTAAATACTCTTTTTCATGCTGAGAACTATGAGAAAACAAAAAAAATGTAAATAATTAACTTATAAATCTAAATCTAAATTGACTAAACATTTCAAATTTATATAATAGTAAACACACAAAACTTGACCGAGACCAATGATGTTAAGCATTAGTGCTATTTATTTATTTTTAAGCTATTGCATAGCTTTTATCACAGACTTTGAGAGCGGCGACCGAATGTACAAATTCCGAAACGAAAAAACTTAACACCCCCCACTTCAACCGGCACAGTGATGCGATGCTATGCAATAGCTTTACCGCGGCAGTCCTCGAGTACCACACGTAATTTTTTATTTATTTATTCATCTTTAACATACAGTACAAAACATAACACAACAAAGATAACAATTATTACAAAGTCTGCCTTAAAAATAAGGTACAATTAGAGGCAAACGATAAAATATTAATATTAAATAGGTCCACTTCAGATTTAGCACGTAAGATTGAGTGTGCTGAAGGTACAATAATTTATTTAAACTAAACTACAGTTAAATGTAGTTTACTAGTATATAAGGAAGTGTACGAATTGTAATTTAATCATATAATATTTTATCCAAAAATACTTATACTTTACTTGAATAGTCTCATAGCGCAACAAATGAGCTAACTATAGTTTACTAGTATAATATTTTAACTAAACAATTAATTGTACCTACTATAGTCTTATAATGTAATCCAAAGAATTGAACCTAATGTAATTCATCTTAATCTTAATCTTATTCTTATTCTTAATACTATTATAAAGGCAAAAGTTTGTAAGGATGTATGGATGTATGGATGTATGGATGTTTGTTACTCTTTCACGTAAAAACTACTGAACCGATTACAATGAAATTTAGCACACATATAGAGGGTAACTTGGATTAACACATAGGATAGGTTTTATCCCGGAAATCCCACGGGAACCGGAACTATGCGGGTTTTCCTTTGAAAACGCGGACGAAGCCGCGGGCGGAAATTTAGTATCTATCTAAATGAAACAAATAATTTTAACAACCTGATATCTCTATATCCTCAGGTATAAACGTGGTGATCTACCCAGAGATGTTATGCGCGGGCTACCGGGGCGGTGGTAAGGACAGTTGTCAGGGCGATAGCGGCGGGCCACTCATGTTGGAACGTGCTGGTCGTTGGTACCTCATCGGTGTTGTATCTGCCGGGTACTCGTGCGCTAGTCGGGGCCAACCGGGCATATATCATAGAGTCGCGCATACGGTGGATTGGATCTCGCATGCCACTACGCTACCCTAGCACCCCACCAGTGACTCTAGAACAGTGCCGGCGTTAGGGGGGGGGGCGATGGCCCAAGGCGACAAATTCTGGGGGGCGCCGTCTGAAGTTGGAGTCTCTTGCCTCTCCTGGTGCAAACCTTCAGAACACCTCAAGTGCGCGCCACAATATTTTCGCCCGGGGTGTCAGTGTCCCTTACACCGGCACTGCTAGAACTCTAGCGGTCTACCAGTAGAGCGATAGCACTACCACCGCTAACAGGAAATGATCGTTCAATATCGATTGGATGTTCCATGCTACGACTCTACCGTAGCACTCTACCTAACTCTACAAGCAACGCTACCGTGGGATGTGGCTCTACCACACCGCTAACACCATTGATTGGAACACATGCCACGACTCTACCATAGCGCTCTACAGTGGTTCTGCCGTATTGCTCTTCCCTAGTAGCGCTGATAAGCTGTCCAGTTGTATTTGTCCAGCTCTACCAGTGAGTTAGGCACGTTGCCACTTTGTTTTGAAAAAACATCACCCGGACGGCTTTACCCTACTAAATATTTTACGACGAAAGATAATATTTTTCGACACGAAATCGTCGATAATAACCAACTAATAGTGTAATCCATCAATCCACTCGAACAACGAACACTGGATATAGCATGGAGATGGACATTAATAAATGTCGACACGAAATCGTAATATGGTGAACCATAGACAAGTTTCCAACAGCTCAAAGAAAATCTCGATCAGGATAAAGATATCACCCTATCGACTTATATACTATAGCTGTACTACTTTTCCTACCAAGGACGTTACGAATGTGCTCAATATTTTTACACACAGCAACCTAATGAGTTTGCTCAATAATTCAGTACATACTGACTGATTTGAATTTGATTTCGAATAAGAAATCTGCTTTAATTGCAAGTTTTTTGGAACACGGCCCTTAATTCTACCAGCGCCATGAAATGTTATTTTCATAATATGCCCCTGTATACTGTTCAATGTATTTTGTCATATTTAAATATCGTTTTTACAGTATAATTTAGAATATTTAGGCTATCTTCTGGTTACCATTAACACTTGTCATGAAGAAGCGCCTGATAAATAAAAACCCTCTTGCATTTTTATAATTGCAAAGTCTGAAGTTAAATAATGTTTGTAGATATTTTCCTCTGTAAAAATGTGTTTAATACATCTATATGACCTCATTTGTACCATAGACACTTTTCTTTTATTCAATTGCCAAACGCAGTTTTTTTTATAAATAAATGCATAATACATTTAACGAAATACTCTATTTAATGTGTAGTGTTTTTAATATGTGATAAAGAATGTTACAATGAAAGGCAATAATATTAAATTAATTAAGTGCTCTAGCATTTGTAAATATATCTATATAGATGTAAATATTTTTTTTAATATTAAAAGATTAACCTTTACAACCCGTATGAATTAACTTGAGACCTGAGCCGATGACGTTATTTTCAATGTAATATTATAGGTACCATTCCAAAATAAAAAGCAATGTGTGCGTGTACTAGTGTACACACGTAAGAAGTGAAACTTCTTTATGACCTTATTTTTCAAAAAATAATTTACTATATGCAACTTTACAGAAATACGTCGAATCACGCGTGGTAGGGATAAGAAAAAGATGGCGCGTAACGGAAAAATGTCACGTGTAACGAAAAAATGTTACACTAAATTTACAATAAGTTCAATAAATAATATAATGGAGTGTAATTCAAACTAAGTAAGTTTTACTTACTTTGGGTAGTTATATTTTTAACCGAGTCCACTTTCCAACCGAGTCTCAAATTAACTCGTACGGGCTATACAAACATTTCATATAATGTAAATAAGAATGTGCTTTAATAAATTATTTTTTGATGGATTTTTTATCTGTTATTTATAATTAAATGTTTAAGAACAAATTGGTTAAGACGCACTATTTAATTAAGTTAATAAAGTGTATTTATTGTTAATTTATTTTGTTGTTTTATTTATTCCTGTTTTAGTGAAATATGAACTGAATCGATTTTTATGCTTAATGATAAGTAACAGTGCAATTGTATTTTTAGGAATTAAAGATGTTTTAACGGATTTTAAACGCGATTTAATCATTATATTATTTTCCCGACGTTCCGAACACTTAACAGCGAGCGTGGTCACGGGGAGACTCCCCGTGTCATAAAATGAATAAATCGCGTTTAAAATCCGTTAAAACCTGTTTAATTTCTAAATGTATAATACTCGCGTAAAATCAAACACTAGAAAATACAGTGCAATTGTATACAGGGTGTAATCGTTAAGTGTGCACAGGCGATTATTCCGTAACTATTAGATATAAAAAAAAACTTTAAACTGATATCGAAAGTACATGACCTAATGAGTAAATTGACGGACGTTTACGAAAATTAAATCATGATATAACGTTAATAATTTTATCTTATTTCTTTGTTAATTTCAAGCAAATGTCATGACTCATGATCAACAATGATCAAAATTTTTCGACAGTTAGGTTAGGTTGGTAGGTTAGGTTAGGTTAGGTTAGGTAAGATATTAGATATCGAAGGACTTTTTTTTTAAGTGGGGAAATCTTACCTAAGATACCCACAGCTCCCGGGGAAGAAGATATCGAAAGTACTTAACCGAGGAGTAAAATGGCAATAACAACTTTCTTTAAATAAAACGAGAAATATCCAAAAATGTTACAAAACACTCCCATACCTAACCTAACCTAACCTAACTGTGGAAAAATTTTGATCCATAACATTTGCTTGAAATTAACAAAGAAATAAGATAACATTATTAACGTCATGTATCATGATTTACGTGTAGAGAATTTAATTTTCGCAAACGTGTGTCAGATGCAAGTTGTGAGTGAGCATAATCAGGTTTAGGTTAGGTTAGGTTAGAGAGATCCTTGACCCTACCAATAATACAATAAAACGGTGTGTTTTAACAGATTTTAATTGGTTCAATACCCAAGCAATTTTTCGTAAAACTTCTTTGTAGTTTTCTGTTTTATAAAATAATTAAGAATATTCTGTCTCCAGATGGTATAACAAAATTCCACCCTATATACCTCACATGAAAATAGGTAATAGGTATTAGGTAATAAATGAAACACAAAAATAGTTGCCACAATAAATATATTTCCAATAAATAATACTTAATACTAAATAAACTGTACTTCTATTACGGTGCAATTACATCAAACGAGCGAATGCTCATTCTAACCCCACTATGTCAAATTCTTTTAGTGTAAATAGGCGTAGAGCATTCTTTCGTTGTTCTTAGTGCGTTCGAAAAGATTCTATGTAATATTCTAATACTGAACAACACTGAATACGAGTGTTCGTTTACACTAAAAGATCACGAAAGAATGCTCTTGCTCTAGCTCTATGTTCGTTTGATGTAAATGCCCGTTATATTACCTATCTACCAGCCAATCGGTATATTATATTTATTTACAAATTTAGTTAGCATGTTATAAACAGGACGGTAATAATTAATTAATGATGAGGACGAAATAGTTTCGATATCCGCCGATTCTTGTAGGATCTCCATCCAATGTTGAGAGCTTCCACGTGACATTAGATCCCTGTAAAGATAGTCATTAATTTATAAATAGCAAAATAATTTAATTCATATGATACTTTAGCCCCGGGTTAGCTGCTTTTGTCAATTTTCAAATTCTTCTATTCTAGTTCTTATCTCTATCCAAACGCACACAAATTATAAACGCAAAGCTCATTAAAATTCGTTCACCCGTTCACTAGTAAGTATCTCTTAGAACTGTTTTTTATCGTGCATAATGTTATGTTATATTTCAATTGTAACTTCATTATAAATTTTTGATAAATCTGAAATAGAAAACCGGCTAAGTGTGAGTCGGGCTTCCGCGCTAGGGTTCCATATGAACCGTATTTTTTATGTAAATTTATACTTTTCACCATTTTTCCTATATCTGTGCTATAAAACGTTTTTCTTACCAAGTTTCAAGATTGTGTTCACGGGTAAAAGTTTTAGATTCCCTTGCGAATATCGAAATTTGCGAAAATTGTGCACTCACACATACTTACCTCAAAATCTTTCCCGCCACTTTAGAACCATAGATATCACAACGATGTAGAGCGATAGAGCTGGGCATAGACTCATCTACGTTTTTGCGACCGAATACAGCCGCTTTACAGAGACGCTCGAATAGTTGGTGTTGAACGAAACTGCTTAAAAAATACCTGAAATATATTTTATTAATTTTAAATAGGTTCCTTTTTCTTACATAAAATTTAAAAAAATAAGATACGATACGAAAAAATAAGACGAATCACGAAAGACGATATAGTGGGGCCTGTATTCCAAAACAATTAAGATTCCAAAAATTAATAGAATTTGTTGAACAAAAAATAAAAAAGAGCGTGTGTGCCGAGGACACGTGTCAGAAGTGAAACTTCTTTAGCAAGATTCAAAGATAGCGTCGCTTTGCTACAAAGCGTGCTACTTGTCACTATTCAATGACTACTGACTAAAGTTAGTATTATTAATCTGCACTCAGCACTACCTCTAATTTTAAAGCTGAAGAGTTTGTTTGTTTGTTGGAACACGCTTATCTCAGGAACTACTGGTCCGATTTGAAAAATTATTTCGGTATTAGATATCCCATTTATCGAGGAAGGCTATAGGCTATATATCTTCACGCTAAGACCAACAGGAGCGGAGCGGGTAAAACCGCGGAGCGCAGCTAGTTCACTATAAATGTCACATCTATCCACTTACCTGACATACGGCACATTATCAGCAACATGATATTTAGCCCCAACATCAAAATAACTTTCTCCTCTATTTCCCAAAGGAGCTATTCCTTGCAATTCCCTTACTAAATTCCAAAATTCTTTATTCATATACCCCATATCTAAACTACCTTCAAAAAGCCTCCATCTATATTCATCTAGTACAAGGGAAAATGGTATCTGAGGTAGTTTGTTTAAAGCCTGTTTTAGAATAAGTATATCGTCTGCACTAATGCCATTTGGTGTTCCTGTTTTTTGGCCTTTTTGAGTAACACCTCCTTTTCTATCTTTGTTTTTAAAAATAACGTTCTCTTTTAAATTTCCTAAATTACTCTTTTTAGCATTAATGACTAGTTTGAACGTTTTCCCAATATCTATTACACTTATAGTATTATCTAAATCTTTGGTTGAATCATTTTCTATGTCTTTTATAGATATATTTTCATAATCACTGTCGTTTGCAAATAATTCTGTATCGTTGATGATACCTAGTCGATGTAAGTGTTGAGGTGTTATAGCTCCGAGCATTATTGTGTCACCAATTGCTTCGTGGAGGGCTGTATTTGCTTGCTGAAAGAAAGTATTATTTATGTTTTATTTTATCTATACTAAAAAAAATTATAAAGGGGAATGAATTTTTATATTATTATCCAACCTATTTGAAAAAAATACGAGTACCATTAGAAATTCATCGAATAATATAATTTTTCTATCCCGGGTAGAGCAAACGACCTCGGGATAAGCGACTAGTTTACCAACCTCGACAAGGGCATCAAAAATTTTAAAACAGATATTTTTTCTTATTACCTCTCCATTTAACCAAAACGAAACGCACCAAAACAAGCAATGATAACATATTTCTTAAATTATTCCCTTTTATATAAATTATAAAGTTTTTGATACACAACTTACTCTAAATAATCCGGGCTGTTTTTCATATGCCATATAGTATTGTATGTGGCCCATTTCATGATGTAGTACATAGAAATCTTCAAACGACGTGTTAGAACAGTATAAGAGCCTGTAAAAGAATTAATAAATAATTAACTGATTTTAGAAAAAAGGTTAATTCTAGAGAAGACTAATATAACAGTCTGATTTTAAGTAGTACCACAATAATGGTAATACTGTGGTAGTACTTCTTAGAGCGTATACGCACTATGCGGGTAGCCGCATTGCGGGTAGCCGTCCGGCTGACCGCAAGCACAATTATGTACGTAATATTCATTTCTATGCGCACTGTGCGGTCTGCGGTAGCCGCATCGCAGTGCGCATAGAAATGAATATTACGTACATAATTATTGTGCTTGCGGTCAGCCGGACGGCTACCCGCATAGTGCGTATACGCTCTTAGAGGCCTGTAACTAAAGGCCTGTTTTGTCAGGCAGTCATTTAGTTAGGTTTTATTTTTTTACACCTTTTTATGAAACCGCAAAATTTTAAATGAAACACTGTAAGAATATAAATGCATTGAATTGCAAAAAGATGTTACTGATCTCAATTTTTTGACAATTTGCAATCTCGCGAGTGTTATCTGATGGTTTATACAATCTTATATACAATCTTATATCTTTTGTATAAACAATTAAAAAAAATACATACCGATAATCGCCACTTTTAAACATATCAGCAGCTGTACCATGACAACGAATTGAATTATTTTTCTGCGTAAATACAGATTCGCGCCAAAATGTTTTCGTCATGGCGGGTAAACCAAGGGACGTGTAAAAATCTTCCGCTCGTCTTACCTAAAACCGCGACATTAATTATTAAAATTTATTTTTAGATTAATTAAAGATTAACGTAACGGTGCATTAATATCAAACGAACATAGAGCTAGAGCAAGAGCATTCTTTCGTGATCTTTTAGTGTAAACATAAACTCGTATTCAGTGTTGTTCAGTATTAGAACATTGCATAGAATCTTTTTGAATGCACTAAGAAAAACGAAAGAAATCTCTACGCCTGTTTACCTACACTAAAAATTTGACATAGTGGGGTTAGAATGAGCATTCGCTCGTTTGATCTAAATGCACTTGTTTGTCTCTTAACCTATTAAATATGACTGTTAAATCGTGTCACTCAAACTTAAAGTAATAGTTTTCAAATTAAATCTGGATTCTGGCACATGTGTTCGTGATCTTACACACAAAAATTACTAACATTTACCTCTAGAGAGAAATTTCTCTCGTTAATTGTAAACAAATTAGTAATTACTTACCATATGATCAACGGTCCAATTTAACTTTTTAATCCGATCATCTAAATTAATATTTTGCGGTAGAATCATGTCTATCAAATGTTCCCAATTTTGGGACCAGAGATCACCTGAAAGATATATTTTAACTACATAATTCTAACACAGATTTTTTGTGTTAATTTTCAATTTTTATTTTGTATTTCTGTTATGTGGGTTCATAGAAAGGCTAGACGAATTTTGACAAAACTTACAGCAATTTATTAGGACAATTTTAACAGAATTTTCAGGGATTTTTACAATATTATCTTGGCAAGGCTGTTTTATATAACCAAAAAATGATTTCAAAACACAAAATATGTCATTTATTATGCTCAAAGTGAAGCGCATCATATATTTATCTATGTAGATTCTAGATATAGGTACAATTACTTCGTTAACCTAATTTAAAAAATAACTTAATTTGGTTGACTAAATTTTATAAAATAGTTCTGTTAGAAATATAGCTGATTTAAAAAATCTTTCTATAAATAACGCTGGATAAAATTTCATGTCAAAATTCCTTTAACGCAGTCATAGGTATGCGAGGTATCGGGATTGGAATTTGCATATAGTCGATATTAAAAATATTCAGACATTCTATTCAAAATTATTTTTAATTATTCTATCCTATTATGTAAGTGTGACCTTATATAATACTAGCTTTCCACCCGCGGCTCCGCCCGCGCAGTCAAAGAAAAACCCGCATAGTTCCCGTTCCCGTGGGATTTCCGGGATAAAACCTATCCTATGTCCCGGGGTAAAAAGTAGCCTATGTCCTTTCTCGGGTATCAAAATTTCTCTATACCAAATTTCATGCAAATTGGTTCAGTAGTT